>NW_027526361.1:167375811-167660811 GCF_048455015.1 Haemaphysalis longicornis | reverse complement strand
CTAATACCTATAGTAGATGGCGCAACGGAATGTCCTCGAGGCTAATACCTAAGCAAGTGTTGGAAGTCAATAACGCCAAGGGAAGCATAGGGGAAGGGTTAGGCTTTGCTTTATTACTAGTGCGATTAGTGAAGTTAACATCTTAGTTTATATAAGAAAGAGAAGAAAAGCACGCGTCCAGAGTGGGGACAGAACCCACGCCTTCCGATAAATCTCGGATGCCTTACTGATTCGGCCGACCGGATAAGGCATCCGAGATCTAATCGGAAGGCACCTGAGATTCAAGATCCGACATCCAGGATCCAAGATTTCAGCCGGCATTTGCGATCTAACCGAAAGTAAACCAGACTCGTTATTGAGCAATTTATATAAATCAGAAACGTTACCTTGCAATTTGTCGCCCGGTTACCACCAATTCAAGCCCACATTTCTTTATCATTTCGAGACTGATGAAAGGCGCCTGTAATCAGAAAAATTAAATCTTGCGCTTAGTTACTTGATTCTATACACGTTATCTACATCTTTATTGAAATTTAACATTATTTAATTCAGAATGCAAGATCTTCCAGCATCTACGATTTTCGACCTGAAGGCTCAACGCGTTTGTGGACGCCAAAGCCAAAAGTTCCCCTAATTGGCATCCAACCTAATAACACATCATTACTAGCAGAACTCCACAAGAACGTAAGGTACACAGTACGACTGTACTCCTAACTAATCATTACTACATTGCACACGCAACCAGATAAGCCTAAATGCTTTTAAACAGCCTTTCAAATGCTTTTCAAAACGCGTGCTTTTCAACCGCTCATGCCTGCGTACTCTAAACACGCTTGCGTTGTGGGAAATATTTCAGCACCTCGTGCCAGCGTCTCAGCAGCAGATCGAAATCCGTTGTGGGAGGGTGTTGTAGCGCAGGTATCCAACGCAGGCGTTTGCTTGCTTTTTATTTTAGCGGGTTACGAAGAGTTTCTTCTCTTCGTAAGTGGCGAGCCGGTGAAGCAACGTCGTGCTATTGTAGTAAGGGTGACATTGGCATCCCAAAGTTGTCCGTGGTGTTGCCGTTTCCCGCGACCGCGTGTCCTCCAGCTCTGCGCGCCCGCAATCTTACCTGTACGCAACCACCATTTTGACCGACATAGATTCTGCCACACGATAACAGGTCCTTTACACAACTGCTGTTTTGCACTCAACTGATCGCGTGGCGGGGTTAACTTTGCCTTGCTTGTCGCTTTAGGCTATGTTCGGACTCCCGACGCAATGTTCATATCGTGATCTATGAAAGGAAAATAAAAAAACGGTGTGTCACGCAGTTGTATTGGCTTGGACGTGAAGTAACGTCATTTTTAAAGGTATTACGACTGTTGCGGCAATAGTCTTAACCCGGCCTTACCTATTTATAACGACGAACTTCCGCACAAGCGGGGTTGGAGCCGTAACAACCACTGAAACGTCGGATTTCCTCGCGATCTATTTTGGATGGTGCGAGAAAAAGCATTGGACATGTCTGTTATAACCCTGCTCCGTGTTACTACATCACCAGCTTTCACTTCCTTTATCAGAGTCGTTATTACTGAGGCAACCTCGGAGTTCGTATCGCGAGCCGCCTTCAAGCGTTCCAATTGACGTTGATCTCTGATTCCTTCCACCTTCCCATACGACCTAATGAATGCAATGTTTTGGTATCCCTCTTACAATTCTTAGGGACTAGAAAGATGGGCTTCTTCGAAGAAGGTCGGTATTTCCGGAAAGTTTGATAATTTAGGAGAACAACCGATCGCAAAACCCTCGCCTGGACTCTTACACGTGAAAAATTGACACCCTCAACAAAATATCCAAACAATAGCAAGACGTCTCTTGTTGTTCTAGCTCCACTTCACGTTCTGGTAACTTTGTTAGCAAAGGAACGCATTCCTATGCATATCTCAATATCTTTCCAATCAATTCCACGTCAAGTAAGCTGTAAATACGCTCCTCAATTCAGGCTTTGATGTAATACTGTAAATTGGCGATACGTCAGCCAATGCCTATTCTGTCGTGCACAAAGATGCCCCTATTAAACGTCCCCTGAGAAAAGGAGACACACCGTCGCAAAAAAAGCACTTCAAACGAGTTGTCAATCAATGAGCACGAGGCGTTCGTTAAAACTTACCCTCCACTATTATCATTGTTGCCCCTAGCAGGGGACAACATTGTAAATTTCGAGTAAAACAAGTTATCTACGTTTGTTAAAAAACGAAAAGCTACGTAAAAGTACTTAACCGCTCGGATTAATAATAGCTTCCCAGGAGTTCCTCATATAATACTGGTCGTCGTAGTACCCATCGCTGGCTGTGGATCGCTGGGTTAAGCGCTGTTCTGCTGGATCCATGCGCACGGGGACCATTCTCGGCCGCGGCTGCTTGTTTTGAGATGAAGATAAAATGGAAAAACGCCGGTGTGTCAACATTATAGCGCACGTAAAGATACGCAGGTGGTCATATCTACTCCAGAGCGCTCAATTTCGGCGCAATTCATAGCTCAGCTTTAACGTTGGCGTATTAAACACCAATGATTTCAAATCTTAACCTTGATCACAGTTAGCCGCTTTTGAAGGAACCTAAGAAGAAGGGGCATTTTGCATTACCAAATCCCTTAGTGGCACTTTCTCACCATGTGTCTTCGCTCCAGACAACAAACTTCAAGCATGCTTTTTTGCTGCGGCGATGACTCCAAA
This sequence comes from Haemaphysalis longicornis, assembly GCF_048455015.1. Taxonomy (NCBI): domain Eukaryota; kingdom Metazoa; phylum Arthropoda; class Arachnida; order Ixodida; family Ixodidae; genus Haemaphysalis; species Haemaphysalis longicornis. The sequence goes on along the minus strand of NW_027526361.1, from coordinate 167,658,095 downwards.
GCATGAAAAGGTTTGTCTTACTACCTAATATCAACGCTATTTTAGTTTATCCCAAACGAAGGTCTTTGGAGGCTGCTCCTAGGTAATATCTTGCTATTGCGCCAAACTTCTGAGGCCACCAAATTCCTGTCTGTGATGGCAAGGAGAGTTTCTTGCACTCTGTACCCTGAATATTGTCACAAATGATGACATTTGCGGGTCGGCAGAGTGGCTGATGCATCGCGGGAGCCCTCGGTGGCAGTTGAGGCGGACGCGATAGGTAGACACACTACAGACCATCGCAGGACGAACTTCAACCTACTCTTGTCATTCCAACCTTAAAACGACCACGGCCCACCTCCTGTAAATGGCCGCCGCCAACCCGCTACCCTGAACGCAATGTTAAATAAAGTGACACTACTACCTCTACCACTGTACTCAAGGGGTTCCCAACGAGGGAGGAGAGCGAGATCTTCGCAGCCCTTTCAATTAGAATGAAGCAGATAGCTTCGTTAGCACACCTTCCCTGGCAGTGTGAGACAAAGTACTTGAATGACTGCGCATGAGCAAGCTGTCTAAAGTGTTTAACTATTGTGCACAATAACAATGTGTTTATGGTGTGAAGCGTGAGGGGTATTTTGGGGTGCGTAGGTTTTAACACCATGACAGTATTACTCATTTTTCGGTTTTCCTATGGGCGCTGGCCGTCCGCTATCAACCGCGATCATCAAGCGTCTTCGGAAGTACGTCATCGCTGCCAACGGGAAACGCCTGAGAAAGCCAGATGCGAAGGATCACATGAATTTACAAGGCGGAGCAGCAGCAATTGGACTATGCTAAAGAGATACATGATACTAGAGCGGAGTTGAAAGAAAGGCAACCTGCGCAGTGACGGTCGTTGTAAGCCTCATCGGCAATCGCATGCTAGGTAGACACGGTCGCCAGGCGTGCACGCAACTTACGCCATCACATGAAAGTGCCTCCACCCCCGGTACCGATACCGGCGCGAACATAGTGTAACAGTGCCCCTCGGCGAGTTTCTGTGGCCGCCGGGCAGTGACAAGAGCGGGACGGAGTTCATGAGGTCCTGGGGTCGTACCTGGACGCCTCGGGACTCCTCCCGGCTCTCCACGTTCTCCCCAGTTAGACTGAACTGTGGCCGTGTTTTTTTTGTGTGTGTGCCTGTGTGCGTGGGCGCCTGCGCGTGTGTGCGTGTGTGTGCGTGTGCGCGCATGTGTGCGTGCGCGCGTGTGTGTGTATGGACATTTTCTTTTTTTTCTCAGGGTTCCTAGTGTTTACGCTTGCATATATTGTACACATATGTCCTTATTCGTCCTGTATGTATGTACGTGGGTATCCTCCCCTTATCTGTCTCCTCCCTTTGGTGTATTCCCCATTCCTCACACCCACATAACAGCAGGCGTTACGGTGTCCACCCTCAGGTGAGACAAACTGCGAGTGCTGGTGGTCTTTCCTTACCATTTTGACAATACATTCATTCATTCTTGAACAAAAGATTAACCCAAGCCTCTAAAAACCATTAAAGGTGTGTGTGCGCGTGTGTGTTATGACCAGAAACGAAATTATGTGATAAGAGATGCCAAGCTCGGTGGTTGAACGTTATTAGCGTCGGTATTACTGCACAAACTAGCTGCAAAGTGAAGGTAGCCTCCAAACGCTTGTCGTGTCCATACGACGCTCTGTTCTGAGCTCCAGCTGATGCTTGATTGAAGGGAATATGATGGTCATGATAAACTAATGCGGATGGCTGTGAAGAGAGGCTATCTTCTCACAAAACAGTGTTGGCTGCAGCTCAAGCAGAAGTGACTTCCGAAGGTGGCGTTCTCGGTTATGTAGGTGCTTGCGGGGCCAAAATACCAAATCAGCCTACAAATAGGTGGCGGCTTCGTGCTACAAACGGTCACGTATAATCCTCGGCAGAGCATGCCGACGTTCCCTGCAACGAAGCTGTCCACGAGGACGCCTGAGAGCTGACACATCGGGCAAGCCAGGCAGTTGGTGAGCAGTGACAGGCTGCTCCCTCTTGTCCTTGAAAGACATCACGTAGCCCAACGACCTGTAGCGAGCGATATATTCCCCTCCACACGGAAATCTCAAGAAAGAACAATAACGCCACCTGCGTGGCACACAAACCAACACCTTTCTGTTCCCCACTAGAGCCCAAATTGTGGCCCCCACCCTGTATTCCTCACAATGCCGCTTCTGCGAGGCTCTGGAAACCCTCTACCGTATTATGTTGGGCTGTGATAGAACTCCACCTTCCACCTTCCTCCTCCTTCCCCGCCCTGCCCTGCCCCTCCCTTTGACACTCGGAGAGAGCACTGTCCAGCTCAGACCCCGACGACATGCTTTGGCTGGCGAACAGAGCTCAATAGGGACGCTGTCAAGGAGCCCTGGAATAGGGACGCTGCCCCAAAGCTACGTTACAGATGTTCATTCCTCCTCGTCTGCAATAAACCAGCAGAGCGGATTTCACAATCACCAAAATATAGAGAATTGTCAAGCCATTTGGTAATAGGTTGTAAAACGCTTGAACAGGGGAGGGCAGGAATGAGCGAAGAAACAGCCGGACTTGTGCAGTCACTAATCATGCGCCGCATTTCGCATAGCCTGCCTACGACAAACACCATCATCAAGGCAGCATGTAGGCCAGCCCTCAACCACCGACCTCTCATGATGACTGTAATTGGTATTCACCTGTGGTCTTTGTAATGCCTTACAAGAAACCACAGATGACACTCTTTTAACACGAAGGGAGCTCATGCAAAAAACAAAAACAGAGATTGGAACCCCCCGTAGAAGAAACGACTGGACGCCATGATGAACACGCCCAGATTCACTGACTCTGTATAAAAACTCCCCGTATTGAGCAACATGGACGCAAACCTACTGGTGACACACCTACTGGGACTGGCGACAAGCCAGGATCGAATGTCTTCAAGGAAAGTTTCACAGGATACTCGAAAGTACAAAGACAACTATTGTCGTAGAGTGCTACTATAACAACCGTTGTGACTCCGTGACACTGCTACCTACAGGAATAAACACGTGATTCATTGATTCATTCATTCATTGAAAACAAGTATATTACATTTTGTTGCGCTTGCGCGCTGCTATGAATAAGGGTCGGTGGGGGATTGGTAGGGAAGGGGAAAACGCGTGTAAATATAAGCCATCTTTTTTTTTCCCTGTCAGCGGAACAATCGAGTAGAACTGTTAAACATCATTACACACTGTGGTCTACAGAGAAAATACCTACACGCTTGAAAAAGACTCTCCCATCCACAATAATGGAAGGTAATATCAAATTAACACACGTTCACGAGATTCTGCAAGGGAACGACGAAGCCGACCAAGAAAAACGTGAATTGGCGTACACCTGTGACTACTTCCCTGCCGTAAAAATATGGAGAGCCTGCCCTCTTCCAATGGCTGCAAACACCATCCGTCCTGTGTCGTATGGGGATCTTAACTGCGAAAATTGGTAACTCTGTAGAGGATAAAAACCAACTTATATATCTACATATCCATATGAGCATATATTTTTGGAAGGAAACGTCCGAAATTAACTGTGCTATAATACGGGCAAACATCTCAGGTCTTGTACGGAACCTGATCTTATCCAAAAATATGCAGAGGGGAGGAGAATTCAAACATTACACTTTAATCAAGCAATGGGACGCAGGCGTGAGGAGCTCGTCCCCTCGTGATTAGTGTAAGCTTATTAAGATGGCAAAAAGCAAGTAGGTGCGGTAAATGGGTCGCTGTACTTCGGGTTCTATGATTTGGCTTCCCACGATCTCCTAAACACCCTTTTCCTAACCCCCCACTATATCTCACTAAGTAAAGGCATTCTACCTATGTCGCTCGCTCTCTCTTCCTTAGAAAAAATCAAAACAAAAGAGAGAATAATTTATGGTGTAGCAAGGAGCAACAGACAACACACAAAAGAAAGGGAGACAGGACGAGCGCTGTCCTGTGTCCCTTTCTTTTGTATGTTGTTTTTCGCGTTGTGCTGCACGATGAAGCCGTACCAACTCGCCCAACTAGCCACTTTGGTAAAAACACAAACACTGACACTGTCGAATAATAGAAACAGCACAAAGATGACAAACTAAGAAAAGGTGGAAGAGAGAGCAACTCCGTTCCAAAGCCCTCCCTCGGCGTGAGCGAGCTACTACGCAAGTCGCGGCTCAAGCAACAGTGGCGGCCACAGCCAGCAGCGGTGCGGTCGGATAAGCGTCGACGGCGCAATGGCAAACAGCTGCCGCAGTTACTTCGGTATGGCTACGCCACGCGTCATACGTAAAATACCAGCCTCAATTTAAAGCTCAGCCGGTTAACCATTTGTGCGGAGTCCACAGGCCCATTTTTTTTGTACAGAGAAAAGAAGAAATGGTTTTTAATTGTGCAGAATACACGCAACACCTTCATGCTTTTTACATATGGGAATCATATCGGTGTTCCACAAAAGATGCCTATCAAAATAAATACCGACGTATTTTGCGGCCGCTTCAAACAATTCTTTAAGCAAAGTTATGACAAGAACAACAGTGGTTGCCTCAACAGCCATCAGAACAGCCGATGGCGGCTCTGAGAAACTCGGCTCGAGTAGCCTTACGGCTTGTTTGAGGGTTAATAAGGGCGTAAAACGTTCCGCTGCCTTCCGGGAACAAAAGAAACCAGGAACTGTTTGCAGTGAGTGCTAGCCACACCTTAAGAAGATAGGCTTGTCGAAGCTTTCTGAGCTTTCAGCTATCACTTACAACCACTTGTGGTGATATCTTGTAAACCAAACAGAAATATCTGCGCATATTGATAAAGGAACTGAACTGCAGTTCTCGCTTAACGGAGGCGGGCGATAATCCGAGTAAAGAGTGAAAGATGTCAGACACACCTCTGAGGCACAGATTGTGAGATACTTTTCTCCGGACTGCCCCTAATCGGACCTCCACGAAGCGGCCTGAAGTGAAGGGTGCGAGAAATGGAGATACCCGGTGACTGCTATTTCTTGAAACTTAGGGATAATGGCACTTTCTAAGACTTCACCCTGCGCCTAGAGATGTCAAAAAACGCAGCCAGCGTTGACAGTGTAAAAGTATGCTAGTGCTTTATGCGTGTAATGAAGTTGTTCACGGTATTGCGTGTACAGAAAGTACTTGAAAGCATTCATGCACGATAAAATCCTTCTTTGCAAAAATACCAGAGTCCAAAGTCGCATTGAACAGCAGACATTTATTGGTACATAGCCGAAGAAGGAGAAAGAAAATCGCGCATTCAGTCATCGTAATTTGGTAGACGCGTTTTCTTTTAGGACAGAAGACTTTTGTTTGTTTCGAGCCGCCGCATCAACGTGCCACCCGTAAAGTGTTTCATAAACTGTGATGTAATAGATGTGAGCAAAACAGGCTGGTATAAAGCAATAACGTGACAGTCCTTGTCAGGCTTTACACAGGTACCAACCATGCAAGCATCCGGAACGCCAGAACATAACCAGGGCCACAAGCAAAGTTGAAACACGTCAGCAAGTACTGTCTGCGACTTGACACAAAATTTTTAAGAATTGAGTTGCTGATTTCATAAGGAGCTGCGGCGTAGACTGCTAAAGACGGTCAGCATTCCCGGAAGGTGAAGGGGAGATCCATCACGGAAGCAGAGACAGATTGTTAAGGAGACGGCAGCCTGCCTAAATGTCCAGCACAGCGTCAGCAAACCCCTCGGACCAGGCGTCAAAAGTCTTGTTCTTGACTTAGGCTAGAGGGTCGATTAGCAAGAGTGGCCAGCGGTTATCAGAAACTTAAAGCCTATCGACTGTGCTTCACATGCGCGCAGTTGGAGTAGAGCACATTATGTGTGTTGGACGTTCCGTCATGTGTGTAAGAACAATATATGTGTTGGTTGTTCCGAACTCTACGCCACCGAATGCAAACTAATGCCTCGAATCCAATGTGAGTGCAATTATTAACATCTCTGTTGAGACCACCGTTGAGAATCGGGTTGAAACGGAGCAGACCACGCACGCCAAGGTTTTCCATTTTTGCGGTGTGCGGGCGCAGTGGTACCAGCCGCGCCATGTCCGTGTCCATGTTGCCAAGCGAAGAAATTGACTTCTAAACTTTTCATATAATAACATCTATAAGGTCTTTGGGTGACGGATAATCACAAAATGTAGCCTTTTGAAACAAGCCCACGACGATGCATGGTTTCGATCGATTCTGAGCTGACAGGCAGCCCGTGGTCATGCGCGTTGCAAAGTTATGGGGATTGCCTGAGCGTCCCTCACCGAGCACTATCCCCCAACATTCTTCAGCCGCTGACCGGCCGCCTCAGATTCCCCGACACTCCGTGAGGAATGTCGCCGGAGGTGAAAGGATCCGCGGTGAGGGAAAAGTGAGGGAAATGTTGCGGGAGCGCTATGCTGGCGTGCATATATGACGATGACAGAAGGAACTGGATAGAGTTGATGGCAGTAGGGTATCGGTGTGTGCCTGGACTGCCCACGACGGAGTTCGTCCGTGTTCTTGCATGATGACGTCAGTGAAATGAGTAAAGCAGTTCTTTTCAAAACTGCACTTTGTCTCAATTCCCTGGCATACCGTAAAAAGCCAGACCACTCTATTCTAAGCTTGATGTCTGGTTCCGGGAAATGTGCCTGTAGCCTGATTTTGGTTGTCGCTAGTGCCTTTGTAGCAAGCATGGACTCGAGGCTATCTCCGTGAGGGGCGCTCGCTTAGCTCCCATGCTAATCCTACTTCACGATGCTACCTTGCTTACGCCCGTACGGAAGAATGCGCCAGTGTAAGCAAAAATGGAGAAGTGGTCTTTGCTTATTCACTCGGGTGCGGGGTTCGAGAGTATGCCCGCATCACTGGTACGCACTATTAATCGTATTGCCATCGTAAAGTAGGCGTCCGGAAGAACATCAGGGACCCACAGTTTGCATAGAGCACATGTCGATCTCATTGTACTTGATGGCCTTAACTACAGCCTCCCACGCACATCTGTTTTCCTGGCCCTCTCCCCTGAAAATTGTTACCACGCCATAAATCGCCATCGCTGTACAATTGTCCCACAGTTGCTTCAACTGTGACGTCACCCTCACCTTTAAGCGTGGTGACACGCACACAGGCGAGACAGCTTCTTGGTGCCCAGCCGGGTTCTCGCATCAACATCCCAATTGCGCCAAGGCACGGGTCGCTCACAAGCGTTAAGAGATGTGGGATTTGAAGGGCAGCACATTAGGGAGTACTCTCGGCACGAAAAGTTGGGATGCGCACATATTTGGCCAAGATCGCCAGGCAGTGATATCCCCATATGGGAACATACGTTCCAGCAAATCTAAAATCATTATCGATGATTTCTCTAAATACTTAATCACTTTCAAAAGACTAGTGAGGCCGGAAGAGTTCATGAGAGTAATCAGGAATCAGAGAGTAAAAAATCGCTCCAACAAAATAATTGCTAGGGTTTAACTGAGTTCACCCAATGCTCAGACACCAATGTTCTGCCACTCCTTTTTTTAAATAACGCTTTGTACATAATTGTAAGAACATTATTCCTTATTATAGTATCCCAGCATCACCGTCCTCTCGCTCATAGTTCATCCCCATCATCGCCGAGTACCAACAGCGCAGAACGCTTTGGCCTCCTAAAAACGCACCACGAACCTATCAACGAGTTTTCACTGAGGTCTCGCAGCCGATGGAGATGATTTCAATCGCGCGTAGCGGGAACCTGCTGCGAAGAAATGAGTTCATGATCTCGAATCAAATTCCTACAGCGCGAAAAAAAAAACGGGACGATCATCTGCACACTCAGAAACACAATTGGGCGCTAAAGCTCAAGCCAATCTCTGCTTTTGTTTCGGCCCATTTCGTTCAGGTTATGGGATTTTACGGACCAAACAAACGCCATCCGTTGATGCATAGACATCATCTGCAACGGGCAGCCACTGAAGCTCGTGGGGTGATATCCCCAATTCGCTCATTGAACAGTTTCTTCCCCTTTTAAAACTCATGCCGTCCTTCTCTTCAACTTTGCAGAATATCGCGGTATGCCCGAAACGTTGACAGTTGAGGTACTGAGAATGCAATTTCATATAATTATGAATTCATGCGTGGTGAACCCGAAACTTAGTTCGTCGGGTCAAGAAACGTTGCGCGCAAGTGACAAAACCCCACTTCCAGCGAATTTTGTGGCAGGGTCGACACGGTGGAGGATTTTCTTCGAGTGCAGTGGTTGCTCAGGAGGGCAAGTAGCTTTTCAGTACCATGGTAAGAGTCATCTAATATTGCACGGGTTTGGAAGATACAAATAAGATTTGCGGCTTATCAGCATTACTACTGATGGGATAACATCTTAAAAGTGTTCGCGTCATGTTTCGCTACGATGTCCAGATACAAGGCTCCCTGGCGTAGGAACCGTCTACACTGTCGTTTCTTGCTCAGCAAGGTCTCGATTACTCTGAGACGGCAATAGTATCGCCTTTCTCAAGTCCTTATGAGCTGAAACAGCGACGAATTTCAGGGGAATGCAAAAAGTTAGCCTTTTCGGCCGGCCCACCACGTTGGAACCTTGCACAAAAAGGTCGGTCAATGCTGCCACAACGGCACCGCCTCCTGATACGATAGGTCCGCCGTGCACCGACAGAGCAACGCCAGAATTGCGTTAGATGCCACCCTTGCCTAATGGATGACGTGGGTGGTCACCCACGGCAACAGTCATCGGTTTGTCGCTCGCAGTGGGCTTGCAGTGGTATTCGGTAACATACCTGAGAGAAGCAGCGTATAGATCAAAGTTGGCTCGTTGGTGTTTGCTTAACTTGGACACAGTGACAGCGCAAATAGATTTACTAAGGATGCGAAAGAGTGGACAGGACGAACTCTAGATTTCAACTATTTTATGACAAGAGCGAATACACCCACCAAAATCGCGCACTGCTCCGTCTAACGACGACGATGGTTGGACGAGAAGCTTTTTCCTGACGGATTATAGTCGTCTCTACACGGTGGGGTTTCTGTGTAATTTTGCACGTTTCTGTCTAATTTTGTTGTACTGTTCCAGGATTTTTCTGTCCAATTTTGCACGTCCATGCATCCCTCTCTAACTCCTAACCTCTTCAACGGGGTAAAAACGAAGCAATCGAATAGACGTCGACTTCACAATGTCGGGGACCGAGGTTCGATTTTAGCCAAGGGAGTGTTTTATTTTTTTACTTCATCTGTTTTCGCGTTACAGACGCCATCAGCGAGAACACCAAAGATTTGCTTTAAAAGAAAGCTGCAAAAAGAAACACATGCGGGTTACAAATTCTCTATAAAATAATACAGTTGTTTTCTGGTGAGGGCCAGAGTCAGGGTGCTTACGCATTCAGTCTCCTCTCGAAGGAGGCAAAACGGTTCGTAAATTTCTCTTTTTATATTGCGAGGAAAAACAGCAGGGTACGCGTGTCCCCTTGAAAGGAGAAGACTATGTGCACGACCGGAAACGGTCAGCCAAGTACCCTGAAGCAGCGACAGCTCCAACTGCCGCACTGTGCTCCTTTAGTTGGTCGTTCAGGCTGCGGTCGAGAGCGCGCACGTACCGCCAACTGTAACCGTCACTGTCGCACGGCCCGCTAAGCAGAAAAGGAACGGGACACCGCGCGAAAGCGCAAACGACACGCCTATCCGGCAGCGTGGGAGGAAGGCGTTTGCAATGCCCAGCGCAATAGGCGACGTCGAGACTGACAGCGCTGCGGACAGACGCATATTATCTCATGTAAATGTAGTCGCGCTGTCGTATTGTCGGATCGCCGACACAGATTCACCGGTGACCCACATTTTTTTTGCGCATTTCTTCGGGCGCATTATTCTTAAACGTAATAAAGTAATTGAAGTCTACGGTTCGTGCTTTTCTCACCGTTCGTCTTTCTTCTTAGCTGTGCTGTTACGACATGGTGGAGAGAAGCCGCATTTTTCTTATAACAAGTACACGCTGAATTGGTTTTTGCGATAGCAAAGTCAAATTAACGCCCATAGGCTAAACGCTGCGACGGGAAGATACCAGATAGCTGAACAAAGGAATACGGACGCACGCAAAAGAAAACAGTGTATCCCACAGCGTGGCAGGAGCTGCGCCAGTAACGGCGTTCGGGGCCATAAAGTCAGACAGGCGGTTAGAACTCTGGCCGGTAGTGACAGGAACGCTTATGTTTCTCCTTTGACTGGTTTATACTTGTCCTCATGTCCTCATTCACTGGTGCAAGAATCGCTCCACGCAACTGCAGGCTCATCAAATGTACTAACGAATTACTACGGAATATTCGCCGAGAGTACCGTTACACGATTATGCATGTAGTACGTCACATTGACTGAGTAAACCTAGGAAGGATCGCTTCTTATTCTATTTGCTCTTCGCAAAGTTTGCAGTTTATTCTTGGGCTACGGGGAACGCCTTCTTTGTTAAATCGAGGCTTCTAGGAAACTTTGGCAATCATTTCAGTATTTATGGTTTCGTGCCAGGTAGTTAGAAGTAACTAGGTCAATGTTTTGCGGGAGAGACTTCAAGGGTGTGCTTTAAAAGTAAACATTCCACATGTGACTATAACTTAGTTGTTAAGAGCAATAAATTTAGAATACTGTGAAGGCAAAACGCATAGCCTAATTTATTGTTTACATGTTCTTTTATATGCACTGTGCTCAAATACAGTTAAGATTACGTTCGTGAAAGAGCATGTATTGCTTAAATAAGTATGTTTCGAACAACAATCCTATATTGGAGAAACCTGTGCTGAGATATAAGGATTTGCTTCAAGATATAGTTGACGGATTACCGCAATCAGTAACCGTCTTTATGTAGTAAACCCCAAATCTCACGCAATAAAACAGCAGTAATTAGGCCGTTAGAGAAGACAGCCGTGTTTGCTGGCTGGCGTGTTAAAAGACGCAGTTCCGAATGCGTGCGACGCCATTAGCTTTTAGACTATGTGCCAGCGTTAGTTTTTTTTGTTTCTGTTTTGAATGAGGCTAAAAGAGGAGCACCAAGAGAGCTCAGGAAACTGATACACAAATAGGTATTCATCATACAACAGCAACTGTGACCTGACGAGACGCATACATACAACCAAATGCCCCTCTGCGATGCATTCCAAATCCTTTCTCCAAATCGTGGGCGAGTTCCATTTTAATACGCGAACGTACAAGAAAGATGTGAATAATTTGCGTCACACACGCGATAAATATCGATAAGAAGACGTTACTGCGTGTCGTATAAGCGACATGGACCAATACTGATGTTTGATAAAAACAGCTACACAGCAATTATGTTGGAAAGAACGTTTCTTACCTAATGCAAGCCAGCACCTGCCTGTGTCGGTATCACCCCTGGCGCGCCATGTCTACGTCTGTGCCGGAAGTCGACTACAGCAGCTCACGATTTAGCGCGGCCGTTGCACGGAGCGAACTCCGCGGAGCAGTGGTTTGCGTGGCGGAGTCACCGCGTGCGTCACGAACTGTCGCTTACGGAGACCGCGAGCTGCAGGCTCGACAACCCGCACGCTGTGTTTCGCAGCATCGAACGGTGCGATAGCGAGTCCTTCCGCTATCTCGCGCCAGTTGTATACACGCGGGCGCGACGGGGGGAATGAGAGGGAACTGTTAAGACATGGTTCTAGGACTGCTAACCTAGACGCTGGCGTTTTCATACTGCGAAGGGCTCAGGATAAACGCCATACGTACCAGCCTCAGCCTAGTACGACGCTTTCTTTGCGAAATTTACCAACACCCGGACGCAGTGAAGTTCGAGTGGCGTATATCCAAAACAACGTGAAGTAGACTGTCATCTATGCCCATAAAAAGTAGCGTTCGACTTCCTCACTCACTCACTGACTCATCAACGCCCAGCCAAAACGGTTAGACGTAGAGACTTGAAAGGTTGGGATTGCATACGCGTCATTACGTGGGGAATCACTAAGGCGGGATTCTGCGAAATTGTGCTCCCGAGCGACGAAAATGGGGAAATTGTGTTTTCGTAAATTTGTCGTTATCTCGCTCCCCCGTTGACATCACAAGTGCGGTTTGCTGATATGTGTAGCCCTAACGAATATCGAAAAAATAGTTCTACGGTTTCGCCATAACCAAGACTACTGGGGCGATCCCGCGTTTAGGAACAAATTGGGTGTTCGGAAAGATTTACCAATAAATCATTAGCTGATTGATTTACCCATTTGGTTTTTGCTAATAAATGTAACTGATACAAATGCACAATAGTTTACCAAGTTTAAGGATTCTGTCCTGCGACTCCAATAAAAGGACGAAATTATTTCTTTAAAAATTTCCACCCTTTATGGGCCTAATAGGTTGACCATGTAATGTCAATCTACAGGGCCATCCACTCTTGGTACGAACACGGCGCAGCCTGCCCTTACATCGAAACTAAGCGGCGCAGGCGAATAGGGGCAGGAGGCGGGGCTTCGTGTGGTCTGCTAGTGCGGAAGCGCGCCGTGCTCGCTTTGCTGTGAAGCACGCCTAACTCTCGGCATGCTTGTAGTAGAGTTCCTGTATATGCTCCCTAGGGGAGCAAGAGTTGCGCATAGGTACGCCATATTGACCGCCGAGCATTCAAAGCAGCGTGGGAAAGCCAACCGTCCGGCTTGAAGGAGTCGTGCGCACCACGCGAGGGGAGCGTGAGCGCACCCCGACGTCGCTGCTTTTTTCTTTTTTTGTAACGCGCGCTTTTCTTTATTATTAGGGGGGTGCGAATACTCGAATATGAATAGAATAGCAGCTCTGCGAATACTTCTTTTCGCGAATCGAACATTTACTATCCGACTTTTCTAATAGTAGAATAGATTTTTCATAAGTGCCCCGCGGCTCTCCAAAAGCGTGCCTCATCATGGCCCGTGATTGTAGTTCTCCCGTGTTTTCGCATCATATTATTTATGTTCGCAACGTGCTCGCTTCGGAGTTATAGGGTGCTGTGTAGTCTCTGCGCATGGTTGCAATGCGGCGACTCTATAGCGCAATTCGTTTTCCAACCCCATATATCGTGCTCACTCAGGATTCTTAAACACTGACTGATAGTGGTTCGGCGGCTGGACTGCTGCGAATGGGAGTTGAAAAGCCTGATTTCCGGGTTATAGAAAAAGTCGTTGGGTCCCAAACATGTGCAGCAGCTTCATTCTTCTAATGAAATCTGTGGGAAACCGAGACCTGTGAAAAAAAAGGAATTGATATTAGATTCGATTTTCGGCATCTTTTATTTGTTCGATTCGAAATGTACTACTAGGTATTCGCACAACCCTGTTTATTATAACTGACGTCTGACTGCGGAACTGATGTACAAAACTACGCCGTTCATCGCACAGGTGAGCTGCTGAGCTAACCAGCAGGTTGGCTCAGCAGCGAGTAGTTACTACATGTACTGTTCCCAATATTCTGAGTGCTTCACGTCGCACATGCGCAGCAAAACGCAGTCGCACGCGTAGCTGCTTTGAAATGAATATTGGTATTTCCCGTCTGAAGCATACGACCTGCAAACCGAGTGAACATCAATTTACAGTCCCGAACATTGCCAAGAAGTTTTAAATCATGGTTGTAACCTGGTTACTTCACAAAGAATTTTTTTTATCAGCTACGGATATAACAAATTGCGTTACGGCCAGTGGCTGCTCAGCTTAAACTTCTGGATTGAGCGAGCAATATATCTACTTGCCACGGAAACGGGGTGTGGATAATTACCAGAACCAGACGAAAATGGTTTTCAATACATGCTCCTTGTGGCTCAATGGCACTGCAGGAGCATATACAGGAAGTAACATAACAGCAATAAACATTAAACCTGTAACTCTCATAATGCACAGAAGAGGGCTTTAACTGACCATTCAATATTTTTCTTACCTTCATTTAAAAGTGAAATCACTAATTATAATTTCTGCGTTTCACAGACAATGTGAAAGAAGCATACTTTGGCTCATATGCCCAGGATGTTTACAGGAATTGAGGGTGTCCAGCCATGCAGCAGAAAAGACAAGCAGTTTCTCGAGTTATAACTTTTATTATTCGCTCATTCAGCACACAATCACTGAGGGTAAGCTGGCCTGCGTGCACTCCGATACTGGCAAGGGTAGGTCTGCATGAACACTTCATTTCACAAATATGAAGCAATAAAAGTAAATAAAGACGTATTTGACTCATCATCATCACCAGCCTATCTACGACCACTGCAGGGCAAAGGCCTCTCCCATTATTCTCTAATTACCTCGGTCCTGTGCCAACTGTGACCAATTTATCCCCGTAAACTTCTTGATCTCATCTGCCCATCTAACTTTCTGCCGCCTCCTGCAACGCTTGCCTTCTCTAGGGATCCACTCTGTTACCCTTAATGACCAGCGGTTATCTTGCCTTCGCATTATATGCCCTGCCCACGTCCATTTCTTCTTCTTAATTTCTACTAATATGTCTTTAACACCAGTTTTCTCTCTGAGCCACTCCGCTCTCTCCTTGTCCCTCAATGTTACACCCATCATTTTACGTTCCATTGCCCGCTGAGGCGTTCTCAATTTAAGTTGAACCCTCCAAGTTTCTGCCCCGTAGGTGTGTACCGGTAAGATGCAGCCGTCATACACTTTCTTCTTCAGCGAGAATGGTAGGCTGCTATTCATTATCTGAGAATGTCTGCCATATGCACTCCACTCCATTCTGATCCTTCTAATTATCTCTGCCTCATGGTTGGGATCTGGGGTCACAACTTGGCCTAAGTAGATATATTCGCTTACCAGTTCCACTCCCTCGCCACCTATCTAAACTGCTGTGCTGTCCCGAGGTTATTGATCATTACTTTAGTTTTCTGCATATTAATTTTCAGGCCCACGGTTCTACTCTGTTCTCCCAGTGCGGAAAGCATGCTTTGCAATTCGTCCCCCGAGTTACTTAGCAAGGCAACGTCATCAGCAAATCTGAGGTTACTGAGGTATTCTCCATTAACCCTTACTCCCACCTGTTCCCAATCCAACGTTCTGAATACTTCTTGTAAGCATGCTGTGAATAACACTGGAGAGATTGTGTCTCCTTGTCTCCTTGTCTGACTACTAGAATTCTACTCACTTGAAGACACACTAGGGAGAGCATGTGGTTTAAGCCGTTTCTTTCCTCTGATTGTCGGCTGCTCAAACTGGTCTGGCGTGAAATGATCCTGCGTGCGAACCATCAATCATATTTAAAACACCGAAAGAGGCTGTACAATCGATAAAGCATATAACATCGCATACGAAAACGCACCCGGTACTGTTAAGAGCACGTAATGTAAGATTTTGTACATCATACCAAATTACGTTACACTGAATTGCAATTGTGCTTACGGCCGAGGTACTTTTCAGACTCGTTGAGCAAATATATACAACACCTGTCTGAACCAATTAACTCTGTCGCGCGAAATTAGCGCTTTGTTTGAGCAAAAAATCACAACAGCCTGTACTGCACCTCGCCAACGTTTACGTGCTATGTTGAAGCACTAACAAGTTAAAAAGTAGTCCGAATAGAAACGCACCAAGACCACGGAAGTAAACCGCGACAAAGCAGAATAAGAAAAACTAAACAGCTTATGGCCATCTCACCGTTTTAAGCGGCGCTACGCCAACAAAAATACGCCCTGCAACGGATGATGGTGTATGCTCCGCATTTTCCTTTCGAATTCCTGAACCTGGTTACCAGTGAATAAAAGAACCGCGGGACAGTTTCAAGCAATAAAGGAAACCTTACCTCGCATATTCTTGCTCCTCTGGATGTTGGGGCCGAACGGCGTAAACGCAGCAGCCTCTGAAGGCGACGGCGGAGAACAGATTTCCCGTACGGAATCGAGAAGAAGGCTTTCCCGCTGCTTTCCGCACGGTTTGTGCAATTCGGCGCAGAGCACCCCGTCATGGCAACAATTAGGCGACTCACATGACAGCGTACTGAAGTTGTGCAAAAAAGATACTCTTCATGTACTACTAGCGTGTTGCGGCTTGTCGCTCTCGCGCTACGAACTACGAATGCGACATGGCAGCGGCGCAAAATGTACGAAAGACGCCGACACCAGAGGGCAGCAGCGGCGTTGCAGCCGCATCGCCGGCTTCTCTGCGGTGCGTGGATGCTTTTTGGGCAAGTGACGGCGATCAGCGAATAGGGTCGTGAGCGGCGAATGGAAATCAAAGGAGCAACTCTTGCTCCCGTAGGGAGCATATACAGGAACTCTAGCTTGTAGCGTCTTAGCGCGCCGCGACCGCGTTGCGGGAAAGCTTGCTTTTCTCATTGCGGCAGGTTGTGTAATTTCTGTGTACGACAAGTAAGCGCTTTTTCTTTTCAGTTCCGCGGTCCCAGTTGCATGTATTGTTGGCAACATTTCACGACTGGCTTGGAGTGGTTTAATGAGAGATGCTGTAGAGGAGGGCTCCGTGTAATTTCAGCCACCAGGATTTATTTAATGTGCACTGGAATTGCGCAGCACAAGCGTGTCTGTGCACAGGGTCGGCCTTACCTCATTCGGCGCCCTGTGCAAACTGCTGCCAAGGCGCCCCCCCACCCGCCCTCCCTCCCCGCCCATAAAACTCATTTTTACAGTGAAGCTGTCTATGTCTAGGATCCAGTAGGCCGTCTCCGATTACACAGCGACATGTAGACAAGAATACTAAGCGAGCGTAGCGCCATTTTACGGGGCCGACTCAAATCCTCGAATTGTAAAACTGTGCGCCACATATTTGTTTAGCGTAAGGAAACGATCATAGAAAAACGAGGGCCTTCATATTTTAATGTAACAGTGCTTATGTTGCCCCTTAAGAGATGTCTTCTGAGTAATAAATTTGTGCTTAGAGGTGAAGACAACTTTAGTTGGCCTGTAATTGTAACCTGGCTATTCCACATTGGGCGTTGTACAGTGAAGCACGTCCGTCTACGGAGAGAGCATGATTACATAAATTCCTGCTGCATTGAAACTATCCCAAACTCAGTTATAGGACAAGTAGCTGCTAAGACGGCCCAGACATTACGCAAATTTTCATTTGCGTGTCAGAATTACGGATTTGACAGTAAAGTTGGAAATATTAGGGAATTCCCGTCTGCTGTCAATACGTGTGCTTTTACGGGTGGGAATACGTGTGCTTTTATGGGTGGGAAGTTTATTTAGGTAGTTAACTAGAAAATGTGGTCAACCGCAAGTTGCGAATAAACGTGTATTGTTTTGTGCACGCCTTGGAGTTCGCCATGGTAAAAGCATATTGTCACTTACGTTGAGGCTCGGCACCACAGCTTCGCTGGGCATCCTTCTTCACAGACCAGAAAGACACTGAACTTTTTTTAAAGCGAGAACTTCGCTGTATAGTCGAAGCGATGGAGTGGTGCCGAAAATCGAATGCATTTCCCCATAGACTGTTTGGCCAACCCTGATAAGCTCGCATAAACAACATTAAAAAAAAGAGTCAACTCGACCAGAAAAAATGTGTTCCCAAGAATGCAGGTGTGTTTAGCGGTGATGCCAACTATCAAAGTATCGGTATAAGTTTGGTTTCTGATGATGATGATGATGGTTGGAGTTTTTTGCCGCAAGGCCAGCGGGGGCAAAGAGCGCAAAACAAAAGTATCTTTAAAAACATAGTGGCTACTAAAGCCAGAACAACAATAAAATCAATTAACGGCAATGGTGATGGCTGGTGTATAGGGCCAGATTTGATTATGCGTGATAGGAAATGAGGTTTAAAAACTTGACGTCTGACAAATACTCAAACACACGTTTCACGGAAACCATGGCATCGTCACCGAGAAACAACGATTGATGTAGGGGAATATGTTGTCTGTAGAGTTCTCTGAAGTGTTTGTGTCGTGTTGTGTGAAGTGCCTTGCATGTGATTAGTATGTGCACTACGGATAGGGCCTCTCCGCACCTGCTGCACTGGGGCCTAGAAGATCCCGTCAGCAGATACGAGTGCGTTGCATGGGTGTGCCCTATCCGTAGCCTAGCCAAGGCGACTTCTGTGTTTCTGTTGTGTGAGTCAGCTGTGTACCGTCCCAAGTGTGGCTTTATTACATGTAGCGTGTTGTTTCTCTGCTCATTCCAGTGTGTTTGCCATGTTCTACGCAAGTGTTGCCTTATGTGTGGCTTGAGGTCTGTATCTGGTACGGCTGTTATGTCTGCAGGGTTCCTGAGTGCAGCAGCACCGGCCCTCTCGTCTGCCAACTCGTTCCCAGCGGTCGCAGCATGTCCTGGGACCCAGCAGAGGAGCAGCTGATGCTTCTGCGCATACACAGACATGATAGTGTTGAATACAAGATTAACTACAGGGTCTTTGGGGGGGTGTATGCGATGATAGTGCGTGAACAACACTCAAAGAATCTGTATAGATGATGGAATTGGGAATTTGGTTTTCAAGAATGTGTCGTACAATCAGTAAAATTCTATACGCTTCTGCTGAAAAAATTGTTGTGTACACACTCATGGTTCTTGCTGCATTGAAATTCGGACCATGAGCAGCGCACGACACCATAGTGGAGGTTTTAGAAGCGTCACTGTAGAATTCTGCATGTGGGTATTTAAACTGCAAAGAATGAAAATGCTGCAGTATTTCAGCTCGCGGTACCCGATTTCTGTCAAGTTTTATAAAAGAAAGGTCGCACGACACAGGACGAACTTGCCAAGGCGGTGAAATGTTTGAAAAGGATGAGCTGTACACATCTAAAAACAAAGCGCTGAAATCCGAGGCTCGCTCTCTCACTCGAAATAAAAAGGGCAGAGGAACGGACGGGCGATTTACAAACAGCACAGATGTGGATGTATCGCTAAAGACAGGATAAAAAGGATGGTTATTCAGGGATGAAATTTTAAAACCATAAAGTAAGTCCATGTACGTTCGCTGGTTCTCAAGGCTCCACTTATTAGATTCGACATACAGACTCTGGACAGGGCTAGTGCGAAAAGCACCCGAAGCAAGCCGTAGCCCCAAGTGTAGCACTGGGTCAAGCATTCGCAACGCTGTTTCAGTCGCCGACCCATATACCACACTGCCATAGTCTAAACGAGAACCAACCAAAGCAGTATAGAGCCGTAGTAGGAGTTCTTTGTCAGCCCCATAGGATTGGTGGGAGAGAGCCTTAAGGATATTCATTGTTTTCATGCATTTATCCTTAAGTTTCTTGATATGTGGGATGGATGTGAGTTTGTGGTCAAACACAACACCTAAAAACTTGTGCTCCTTGTTCACAGGAAGCGACATGCCATTAAGAGTAATGTCTGGGTCCTAATGGACCCCGCGCTTCCTAGAGAACACAACGCAGGAGCTTTTTACAGGATTCAATTTAAAACCATTCTTGTCTGCCCAGCTGGCAAGTTTCTTGACGCCGAGCTGGACTTGGCGTTTGCATATTGACATATTACATGGTTTAAAAAATATCTGCACGTCATCTACATACATGGAGTAAGAAATTGTAGGCGGCAGTGCCTTCCCAAGGGAGTTCATCTTTGCTATGAAGAGAGTGCAGCTTAGAATCCGCCTTGTGGCACTCCATTGTCTTGCACGTGTACCTTTGACAGTGCAGAACCAACTCAGACGCGAAAGGTTCTCTCCGACAAATAACTAGAAAGTGTGTTAAACATATTACCAGAAACACCGAATGACTTGAGGGCAGTACGGATCCCATAACGCCAAGCGGTGTCATAGGCCTTTTCTAGGTCCAAAAACACAGTTAAACAGAACTGTTTGGGAATGAAGGCATCCTTAATGTATGACTCTAGTGCCACAAGTTGATCGTTTGTGGATCTTCCCGCCCTGAAGCCTGCCTGGCAGCTCTCCGTTGTAGTCCAAAAAATACACAAGCCTCCGGTTTATCATCTTCTTGAGAAGCTTGCACAGGCAGCTGGTCAGGGCAATGGGTCGATAGCTAGCGGGAGAAGAAGGGTCCTTCCCTTCTTTCAAGAATGCTACAAATATGGCATCCCTCCAAGACTTTAAATGTGCCCCCAAAGCCATATTTTGTTGAAAAGGTGAAGAAGTGTTACAAGAGTGTCTGTGTGTAAGTTCTGTATCATTGTATATGTAATGTTGTCCGGGCCTGGAGCTGAGGGTTTACACGTACTCAGAGCACCCCTCAGCTCATTAAGTGTGAACTCAGAGTTATAAGAAGTGGCTGACCTGTCATTGTCATGTAAAGGCTTCTTTTCGGCCACGAGTTTCTGTTTATAGAAAGTGTTTGTGTAGAGTGCTGAACTGGAAACTTGTTGGAAGTGTTGTGCGAGTGTGTCAGCCTGGTCTTCGAGTGTGTCCCCTGTTGTGGTGACCAGAGGCAGGCTGTGTGTTTGTTCTCCCTTGAGTTTGCGTATTCGTGTCCATACTTTCCGTGTGTCTGTGTAGGAGTTAATTGATGTTATGAATGTACGCCAACTATCGCGTTTTGCCTCACGGCGCACACGTTTTCCAAACGCCTGGGCCCGTTTGAACAAGAGGAGGTTACTCGACGTGAGGTACCGACGAAGGATACCCCACGCCTTGTTCTGGGCCTCTCGCGCCCGCCTAGAGTCCTCATTCCACCACGGCCTCCGCTGGTTGCGCGGGGCAACAGAGGCGTGCGGTATGGACTTTTCGGCGGCGTCGAGGATGTGCGCCGTGAGTAGTTAGGTTGCCTGCTCAACGTGTAGTTGTGTTATGGACGTGTAGTGTAGTTTAGATGAATCTGTAAATATGTTCCAGTTTGCTCTTGCTTCATTAAACCAGTCCTGGGAAGATAGAATGCTCGGGCCCTTACCTATATATGTTAGTGAGGTGGGGAAGCGGTCACTACAATATGGATCAGTGCCCACACACCACTCAAGACAATGAAAGAGAACTGCAGAACCAATAGCCAAGTCAGGGTGTGAATAAGTGTTGTGTCCTATATTATAATATGTTGGCTTTTTTAGGTTGAAAAGACATGCTCCCGAGGATGTTCAGAATTTCTCTATTAGGCGACCTCGGGCATCCGTGTGAGCAGAGCCCCAAAGAGAGTTATGTGCGTTGAGGTCGCCTAAAAGAATGAAAGGTTCGGGTAACTGATCCACCAGACCCTTGAAATCTGTGCTGGATAGTTGGAAGTCAGGAGGGATGTAAAGAGAACATAGTGTTATAAGCCTATTAAAAATTATCGTTCGAATGGCAACAGCCTCTAGGATGGTCTGTAGTTGGACAGTGTGGCACGCCAAGGTTTTCCGGGCAATGATGGCCACACCGCCTGAGGATGTGCCACCACCATCTCTATCCCTCCTAAATACCATGTAACTATTCAAGAAATGTGTGTGCATGGAGTTTAAATAGGTTTCTTGGAGACACATCACACTTGGCTGATTTGAATGCAGCAACTCATAGACATCATCAAGATTTTTAAGACGGCCTCAGCAGTTCCATTGCATGATATTTTCTCTTCCCATTATTGAAGTTTAGAGCTACTGGAGTATGTGTGTGTTTATCTGTCGGCTTTCGGGGTTGTACTCTTGGAAGGGGCTTTTTGATTTTCTCTACTGACCTGGACGCGGGAGCCCGTTCCTTCCGCTGTCGTGCATGCCGGAACAGCTCGACGTCTAGGTCGTCATCTGAAGGCAGGGGGGTGCCCAATGGACTGGGCCCCCTAGACTTGGACTGGGCACCCTTTGCGGTGCCCTTCGTTTCGGCCGCGACCGCCGAGGGCGTCAGGAGCGCCCCGGGTGGCACAGGCGGTGCGGCGGCAGTGGGAACTGCTGCGGTTTCCTCCATCTCCATCACCTCCGGGCCCTCGCATGTGCTTCGGGCCGGTGGAGTGGAGGAGACAATGGGTGCAGCAGCATCCCCACCACACGTGGTTGCCACCACAGCCGCTGCTGGCTCAGCGAGAGGTGCGGAGGCGAGTTCGGCCGCCGGAGCCAAACCAGGGGGGGGGGAAGGGGGGGGGCCCAAGTCTGACTCGCGGTTCTGGGTCCCCGCCGGAACAAGACGCCGCTCCGTCCCCCGGCGAGCTGCGTCGGCGTACCTCCCCAGGGGGAAAGAGGCGAACCTCTTTCGCGCCTCTGGGAAGGTGATGTTCTCGTTTGCGTTCAAGGCAATGATATCTGTTTCTTGTTTGAATTATTCGCAGCTCCTGGAATAGGCAGCGTGCGGTCCCTGGCAGTTCGCACAGGTGAAGGTCTCGGATTCGCATTTGTCGGTTAGGTGATCGTGTGTTGCACATTTTGCACACGTCGGTTTACCACGGCAAGAGGTTGTGCCGTGCCCAAACTGCTGACACTTGAAGCAGCGGCGTGGGTTTGGCACGTAGGGTCGAACCGGACATCTCATGAAGCCTGCGTTGACCGACTGAGGAGGTGTTGCGCGGTCAAATGTCAAGATTATGTGTTTAGTAGCTATTATTTGGTCGTTTCGGCGTATCGTGATTCGCCGGACTGCTGTCACGCCCTGATCGCTAAGGCCGTCGAGCAGATCTGCTTCAGTCTCATTTATTAGATCTCTATCAGAGATCACGCCCTGGCAGCTATTCAGACTGCGATGGGGCGTAATCTGGATGTCAATATCGACCATGCGCGTTTGCTTCAAGAGGTTACAGGATTGTTGTTTTTTTTGGACTTCAATTAAGACTTCTCCGGTTGTGAGCTTTTTAGTCTTATATGATTTGCCTACAAGGCTTTCAAGAAACTTCGAAATGAGAAAGACAGACTGGGAAGTGATGGGTTTCGATGTATCCAGGGATTCCATTACCAGGAAGCGCGAGAAATTATCGGGCTTTGGAATGGAGATCGAAGACAAAGGAGGAAAGGATACTTTGGTGTGGCCCCTTTTCAGGGACCGATCACGTTTGGGGGGGGGGGGGTTAAAAATGCCATATGACACATAGGAAAGCAGGGAGACGGGGGTACTTTCTCCTTTGACCTTACCCTGGTAGTCTAAGAGGTTCCGGAGCTCCCTGCCTGGTAGACAGGCAGGGAGCCCGTTGGCCGGAGCTTGACCAAGGCTCCGACGGCCACCGTTTACGGCTTCTACCCTCCACCTTTAAACACCCCGCCGCGGTTGGACACAGCTTATGTATGGGAGCTCGGGGTCCGCGGTGGCGCTGCTCACCGTCACCATGAATACTCAAGGTGCCCCGTGCGGGGAAGTTTGTTTGTCTAAGCTGGCCTGTTCTGCATTGCGCATTCTGGAGTGAAGCAACGCCATCTACGAAGGAAGTATGATTACAGAAAACGGCTGTAACTCTTGTGTTGTCAAAAGTATACCGAAACAAATTTCATGACAATTATTCGCTTGGGAGACTCTACATGCGTGAAACGTGGCTTCTGTTGTGTTAAAAGGGTCAGTTGAAAATCGCGAAAAAGGAACGGTTCTGGATGATACAATACATGTAGCGATCACCGAAGAAGGAGTAAAATAGTATAAGTCTCATGAATAACGTATCTGTAGCATTTAGATTGTTCGTAAGTGCGTTTACTAAGTGCGCAAAAAAAGCGTCGCTTTCGCGCTTCTTTCAACATTCTTCGGGAAGGGATGGTAGATTTTTTATAATTACTATTTTGCGATTGCTTCTTTTCCTTTTTCTGATTCATTTTGTTTTTTGATGAGGATGTCTAATCGTAAAACCAAAGTGTATTTGAGAGTTCATTCCCGCGAGCTGTGTGTTTCGGTGGCTCAAGCCTGCAACGGGGGGCCGCGAATCAATGCCCCAGCCACAATTAGGTAGTCATGCATGAAGCCGCCTAAAGGTCCGACCAGGTCACAGACCATGTACATTTCAAGCAGACCGTGCTGCTGAAAATGCACAAACAAAAAGAGGCTTGCCAGAAAAAAAAAGGTTAGTTGCATTAACCAAAATGCCAGACAACTGCAGTGACTCATGAAGAAGCTTGAGCGCACTAGCGAGGCCCCGATTTTAAACCTGTTGACTGCCGGATCTTAACTTAAGCAACCCACCGGTGTTAGAGGAACGGATACGGCGGGCATTAAATCCAACCGAGTTGTGTCATAGCTACTCTTAAATAGCAGGAGCAGGCCTAAGATCTCAAGTTCCCGCCAAAGCGTCCTTTTTTCGTAGAATGCGCCCTTAAAATTATGGATTTTCTGCAGTACCACGAACATGTGCCTCCTCATTGGATAGCGTGCGGTGCAGAGGACCAGACAGAGGAGGAAACAAAGTTGAAATGTGGAAGTGGTGGTCTTAGTACTAAGTAACTAAAACAATAGGTGCGCTAGCTCGAGTTAGACACCTCAGGTAACATATTGACAGAAGGACAAAGTTTCAACGTTAAACTTATTGACAGTGGAGTGGCTTTTGCTTTTTTTTTTTTGGCTTTTGCATTGAAAATGCACACATATTATTTTTATAATCATGCATATATAAAAGTGTCTCGGCTGCGTTCTGGGGTTTCCGCACAACTATTCCTCACACACGAGGGCAAACGTCTAGCGGGGCCAAATGATTGCTGTCAATATGAGCACAACCTCCTCAAGTAATGTTGTAGACTGCGCGAGTTTTGTCAGGATAGGTCAGGTTAGTGAGCCCAATACGAGATATAGGGTTTTCTTGTACTTTAAAGGGACTTTTACTTGTACTTCACTCTTTTTTGTTTCTGTTTAAAACTTTCAACACACCAATAATTTAAGAATTTCGGTCTTTCTTTCCTTTAACAAACAGCCCTGCTTAGAAATGTGCGTAAGATAAGGCAGCTATAGCCACGAGTTGCCGTATTAAATTTTTCGTCAGTTTGTTTGCAACACGGGAGTGAGGAGATTTCAATCGAAGTTTAGAAATTCCAGGGATGCCTTCCTCGTGGCGAAGCCCGTAATATCAGCCTCTGCTCGATAAATAAAAATTTATTCTCTTTTCTCTCGTATAACAAAACCAACCCGGGCTTTAAA
This sequence comes from Haemaphysalis longicornis, assembly GCF_048455015.1. Classification (NCBI taxonomy): domain Eukaryota; kingdom Metazoa; phylum Arthropoda; class Arachnida; order Ixodida; family Ixodidae; genus Haemaphysalis; species Haemaphysalis longicornis. Next base: position 167,633,245 of record NW_027526361.1, on the reverse strand, counting down.
GCAATGTCTGACCACGGAAAGGAAACCTCCCTTTCCGAAGTAGCCAGACGATTGTTCGAATTTTTTTCCATATCCATGCACACAGTAGCAATAGTAGCAAAAAAAATCTACTGGTATTACAAAATAACGTCAATTTAAGTTTAGGCATCAATTTTTTTTGCCTTTCTGCTTAAGTTTCGGGCCTATAACTTCGCTATTAGGCGCCCTCTAAGCGTAAGTTTTGTTCTTGTTTCAGCATTTTCTTTCAGCATAAGTGTCGGACGCAAACAGTTACACCTGATTTAGTTTTGTTAATACTGTCTCCCAAAGTCTCCTAAGGCGGTTATTCGGAAGGCCACTTACACCTTGGCACCCTTGTTTTGGGTGTGAAATTGTGGATCCATGTTTCTCGTTATAGGCATAAAAATTTGGGATATTTGAACATAGGCGTTTTCTCCCTCACTTCAAGGTGCACCGCTGAAGTCTCTCCTTTGATGGACGGAAGACAGAGCCGGGTGGAAAGAACAGGGGGAGAGGAGGGCGTTCATTACAAGTCGGCGACCCCTTTTCAACGGAGCCTTGGGCGACCGCCCTGGTCGCCCACCCCCAAGACGGTACTGCCTTCAACGATACATGCATTTAAGTGGTGCCATGGAACTGAAAAGAGGAAGCGCCCAGTTGTCTTGCGCCGAAACTACACAACGCGACGCTGGGAGGAAAGTGCACCTTCCCGCAACGCGGTCGCAGCGCGCTAAGACGCTACAAGCATGCCGAGAGTTAGGCGTGCTTCACAGCAAAGCAACGCTACCGCACTAGCAGACGACACGGAGACCCGCCTCCAAGCCCCTATGCGCCCACGCCGCTTAGCTTCGATGCGCGGCCGTGGCTTGCGGCCCGGAGCGCGGTCACGCTACGCCGTGTTCGCTCCAAGAGTGGACGGCCCTACAACAAACTGCTGGTTGTAGAGGCGTCAAATTTCACAAGTATGTTCCCATTCTGATGTAGGAGGAAAATACTGCAGAAATTTCGACAATCACACGAATGTGAGAGAGTACAAAATCGGTCAGTTGTTTCCTCTATAGCGGCATCATCATCGTCAGCGCCCGCGCCCCATCATCATCAGTAATGCAGATGATGACGCAGACAGAACACGATGGCCTCCAGGCTGCTCGGCCGCACTCTACGGGTGGTCTCCGATTCTAGGGCCCATGTTGTCGTCCCCACGCAACGCTGAATAAATGTAGGCCCTGCCGCACCGTCACATCGGCCGGCTACATAATTGGTGACCCAGACGTCGGCAGCATGGAGCCCCGGTCACCTTCAATCTGCCCCCCTCACCCGGCCTTCGAGCACTGCCATCCCGCAGGCTGGTTCCGGGAAATGGCGCCGCACTTCCAGCTACGGCGCATCGACTCGCTGGCTGAGCGGCACCACATTGCCACAGCGTTGCTACCGCATGACCTGCGCATCGACATCATAGAATACTGAGCAACCATACGACGATCTCGAGGTCCTTGTGATGGCACACGTCGGCAAGAGCCTTGCTTGCCGTATTGACTCGGCATCGCTCCACATCGTTGCCTCCTCGCACGACACGCCAAGCGTTGGAACGGGAAGTGCGTCCAACGGCTTGCAGTGTCGCCCGTGTCCTTGTGAAGAGCCTGTGGCCGGAGCATGGTGCCACGTAACATCACCACCAGGCTTCGCTGAACATCCGACCTCCACCTCGACTCCTTCCACGCTTTCTGCGACCAACGACTCGACTCCCGGGCACGCTGACACTATTGCTCAGTACGGCGGCCTTGCCATCTTGCGCCCCGTTCTACCCTGAGAACCCCAAGGTGGGGCTTTGCCAGACGGAATGCTTTTTCGACCTCTAAGGTGTCACGACGCAGCAGGACCGTTACTTTCTGATCCACGAGCTGCATCCCTCCTGCCTGGCCTCCATCTTGCCGGAACCTGGAGCCCGCCCTTGCGACGAGCTTAGGGCCTTTCTCCTGGTGCGGTCCGCTCGGTTGCCGAAGCCATCCGCGCCAGCCACTGAGCCTTGCTCCACGGATGTCCCGGCCCTGCTGCCTCACACCAGCCCGCTTAAAGCGACAGCGTTGCCGTGCAGCAACGATGCCATGCCAACGATGGCCCCATCATGCCTCACGGACCACAGCGACGCGGTAGCATGCACACGAGACTGTGCCCCCACCCCTGCAACAGTCTGTTCACCACCGCAGCTGCGCTGCTTCCACGCCCTACTGAACCACCAGGGTGGCGTTTGAAGAAACCTCATTTGCCACCTTTCGGGCAAACGCCTCCCGGGGAGATGGGCGCCACTTTGGCACCTAGCACACCATGCTCGGACACATATCTTGAGAAGCCAGTTTAAGACACTGTTGTCCCACGCATTTCCACCAGCTGCGAGGTTGCTTCAACGACCGCTTCATTGACGTCGTCAGGCGATATACCTTCGTCTCCTGTCACCACCCCTCACTTAGAGGTCAAGTGCAGCGCACCGCAGCGATTGCAGAAGGACGCCGGTCAGACGCTCATCATGGCACCCAACAGTCAACATCCTGGGGTAGCGCAGATAACCGTTCGGTCTGGAAAACAAGCGCCAGGCGTTCGGCTGACCTGTGCTCGAATTTATCAGCGAACCGCCGCATCTGATGGGCTGGCGCGTGCACTGAGGGGCTGATCACGGCTCGCCCCATTAGACGGCAAACGCGGCACGTCAACTTTACATCCCGAGCGCATCCGCGGGTGTTTCGCGCTGCACCAGGTGCAAAGAATGCTCGCCCAAGAAAAGCTCCTGGAGCGTCGACAGCACGCACCAACAACCCCTCTGGCGGCGTCTGTCACACGCTGGGGTATGGCTGGCTCGGCCGCACCCCAGCCGCCTATGCAAGCTACGCGCCACAATGAGTCTTCCGTGTTTCGCAAGCGCTCTACCTCACTTGACAACATTTTTAATTGCTCCTGCACTTCTGTCAGCTTGTTGCCGCCAGCGACCACAAAAAAAAAAAAAAACTCCCAATGCAGGCCATCCGAAGCTACTCGCTGCCCCGGACGCTCCCTCAACGGTGACCTGGACTGCCCCTCTTTCGATCAGTAGAGTTTGACCTTGGACTGCCCACCGAACTTTTTGGGAACGTGGACACACGTTTGTACAGGGGGGATCAAAAGAAATACGACCAATGGAGCACACAGCCTCCGACGCATGCGGCAACGTCTGGCTGCACCTTCACTAAACTGCGCGCATGTGTAGTTCTTTCAGAGCGTTTGACAGTGTGGCCTACTATCAGGGGAAATGCTTGATAAAGAAGCGACGCCGGTAATTTATTTTAAGGCGTTTTTTTATGCTATGTCGCCACTGAGCGTCATGTTATCTAGCACATTGCGGAGCCAAGCGCGCAGCAGTCTGATTGCAGCTAGCACGATGCCCTTCAACGATCATCCTGGTCAGTGGCGACACAGGTGAAAAGGCTCATCAAAATAAAAAACTGGCGCCGCCTCTTGATCAAGCCTATCCCGTAAATGTAGGCCACACTCTCAAACGCTCTCAAAGAAATGCGCATGCGCGCAGTTTCTGACTTGGCAGCCAGGCGGTGCGGCATGCGTCGGAGGCTGTGTGCTTCGTTGTTCGCATTTCTTTTGGTTTCCCCCTTTACATAGTACTACACCGCATCCGCCTCTTTGCTACCTACTTCATTTTAAATGCAGAGCATTTCAGTAACTCATGATGTCACCCGCGTTGACGTCCGTAGTCGTAGTCCGCATCGCTCCCCGTCGGTCTGTCATTGGATTGGATTCGATTGGATTGGCTAGGATTGGATTGGCTTGGCTTGGACTGGTTTGGATTTGGATTATAGTGGATTGTGTTCGATTGTGTTGCGTCATAGCCGCGCCACGTTGCGTCATAGCAGCTCCACGTTGCGTCATAGCCGCGCAGGGGGTTCACGGCACGTTTCACGTTTCACCATCTTCCTGCCTCTCGCGTGCTGTTTTAAATGCAGAGCATTTCAGTAACTCACGATGTCACCCGCGTTGACGTCCGTAGGCGTCCGTAATCGTAGTCCGCACGCCTCCCCCTACACTATATAAATAAAAAATACTATTCGGCGCCTGGTTTCGATCCCTCGAGCCTGCGGGCGGAACGAAATGTACATGGTGCTCTACCCACTGCGCCACAAAGCCGACACAGAATGAGAGGCTACGAACGCGCCTTATATCCTTGACTCATTCAAATCACTGCTGACGAGCGCTCTCTCGTCAGCAGTTGCCACAAGGGCAACAACATTAACGTAACGCAAAGTACTTAACGTCGTGCGCCCCCGGAAATGCTCTGCATTTGATCGTGCCCCTCGCGAGTGGGATGTTCCAAGCTATCGCCTGCGCATAAACATTTCAAGCCGGGCGGATGTGCAAATGCACGTGCCTTTGAACGAAAAATAAGAAGATCGCGGGGGAAAAATTGAAGAGAAGAACTTAGAGAAGAGGATTTATGAGTATTGCTGAAAGCGAGAAACCATGGACAATTGGCGGAATGGTAATTCGGGGAGGAGTTTTGTGCGCGGGTTGTTTTTGATACCCTTCCCCCTTTTTTCCTGTTTACGTGTACATAGCTCCTTCTTTTACGTGTACATACCTACTGAGATAACACTTCCCAATGGTAAGTGGTTGTTCGGCCGCACCATATTAGTGCAATATGTTTCGGCAGAGTTCCAATAAAACACGAGTTCCAGCAGTTTCTCACTCAAGGAGGAGCCGATGTATTTACAGGAGGCTGGAGTTAGTAATTGTATGCAACTTCACGGGGAGCTAGGTAATTATGACACGTAAGAAATAACTGAACCGGTGTGGTGTCATACCCAGTAAGTATTGCTATTGTTTAGCTGCCCACCCGCCCATCTCGCTAGTGTGTATAACGTTTTAACGCTAGTGGGTATATGCAGTCAAACCCGATTATAACGAACCCGGATAGAGCGAATTATGCTACACATCGAACAAAGAAAGTTCACTTAGGAAAATGCACATGAAACATATTCCTTATAACGAAGTTCACATACGATATATCGAACTCGGTGCGCTTAGAATTGCCGCCTAAATGCATGGTCCCGGAGCGGCGTTCCAGATGTTGATTGGCTCCGAAGGAGATGTTGAGCCTCTCTTGGAGCGACGTGACTCCCGGTACTTCCCGTTAATTTTAACGACACGACTGAGTCATGATTAAACCCTCCCAGTCAGTGAGTCCGGACCAAGATGGAAGCATCGGTGAACTGCGGGAAAAGCCCGGCAACGTTCCCGATGGGCTGAAAGGACTGCCCTTCGAGAATTTCCTGAGTTCCGACGACGAGTTCGCCCTCACTGTGAGCCCCTCGGACGCCCGACCGGAAGACGTCTGATGCATAATGATGTGCTTTGGGCAGTCAATGTGCCCCCCCCAATATTCATTCGATATCGAAGGACACGGGCAGAAACGGATGCAAATTGATGTCTCAAGCACAGAATGCTGTGCTAGTTGACGCCGCCAAAAAGAAAGTGAAAACAAGAATCACCGCTTTTTGGCAAAGTAGGTACTTACAGCGGAAAGTAGCTTTATTACTTGAAATATCTATAGTTTTCTGGATGGTAATGGCAGACATTATTTATTATGTTCGATTTCCCATGCGGTGATGCCAGGAGGAGGGTTCCGCGTACTGCGAACTCGTAACAAAAAACACGTTATGGCCGGGCTCGGGCATCTCGAAGTATTGAATAAAGAGATATATAGAACTAATGGTAACGCATATTGCAGTTCGCTATAACTGAGCATATGTATAAATATATATATTGTAAGGCCGATGGTAGGCGAGGCAGACCAGTACGCACAAACCGCTTTATTCGCAGGCCGAGCTGCAAGGCGGCAAGATGGCGACCGAACCAGGTTACCGATGATGATCGTTCGAGAAGGTAGAAGAATCGGTGATGATGAGTATATACAGAGATGAAGAAGCCGTGGCCGCAACCGAGCGCCAGTGAACATGGCATTCCACTGGGACATTGCATTCAGCGTTCCGACCTTCCACAACCGAGGCTACCACTGGTCTCACAATATTTCCCCCCCCGGGGCGAGAGCGGCCGCCTGGTCGCGTTTTACTGCGAATTACGCCGGTGGAACGCCTTGAGGCGGGAAACGTGGACAATCTCCGTGCCACGATGACGGCGGTCCGAACTTCCGCAAACGGGGGTGACGCGATAGTTCACCGGTGAGGTAGCCTCAAGAACCTTGTAAGGACCAAGGAACCGGTGTAGGAATTTTTCGCAGAGGCCTGGAGAGCGAACCGGTGTCCAGACCAAGGCTTCGTCACCAGGTCGGAAAGAAACGGACCGGCGAACAGCGTCGTAGCGTTCTTTTCGGTCTTGTTGGCTTGCTTCTGTGCGCATGCGGGCCAGGCGCCGACAGTGGTCGATCCGAGACACGAATTGTTCTGGAAACGATGCAGAAGCGGACACAGGAGCGGTAAAGAAACAGGTATCAAGCACGTGCGATGGATGACGGCCGTAGACAAGGTAGAAAGGCGCGTACCCTGTAGTGCTTTGAACTGCCGTGTTATAGGCAAAAGTGACTGAAGGTAATATAGCGTCCCAATTTCTGTGGTCAGGTCGTATGTACATTGATATCATGTCAGAAAGCGTGCGGTGAAAGCGTTCGGTGAGCCCGTTCGTTTGTGGATGGTAGCTTGATGTCATTTTGTGGGAGGTATTAGAGGCACGAAGGACTTCGGCAAGGATCTCGGATAGAAACATCTTGCCGCGGTCACTTAACAGTACGCGAGGGGCTCCATGTCGTAGCAGGATGTGTCGCAAAAAGAAGGCGGCGACGTCGCCAGCGCTAGCCGAGGGAAGTGGCGCTGTCTCCGCGTAGCGAGTCAAGTGATCAACGGCCGTGACGATCCAGCGGTGACCAGTGGACGTCGTCGGTAAGGGCCCATACAAATCAATACCGACCACTTCAAACGGCGTAGTTGGACACGGAACAGGCTGGAGGAGACCGACAGGGGGTGCCGTAGAGCACTTGCGGTGCTGACAGGGTGAACAGGATGCGACGTATTTCACCACGCTGGTCGAGAGTCCTGGCCAAAAGAAGCGACCTCGAATGTGGTCGTACGTCTTTTGAAAGCCACGGTGGCCGGCGGTGGCGTCGTCATGAAAAGCTTGCAAGACGCGACTCTGGAGAGAACGAGGCACAACTGGGACCCATGTGGCGCCATTTGGGTGGTGGTTTCTGCGATACAGTGCACCGTCTATGAGCTGGAACTGCCGCAGTTGGCGACGTAGGCGGCTATTCGGTGAACGTGTCGAACCAGCGAGCCAATCCATTATTTTCTGGCAGTAACTGTCTGCTCGTTGATGATCGACCAAGTCGCGGCGGTCGTCAGCCGGTGCATAGTCGAGAGGTGCAACTGATAATGGCGGTGTATGAGGAAGCGACGCCATGTCGTTTGAAGATGGCATCAGTGGGCACCGCGAGAGTGCGTCTGCGTCTACATGCTTGAGTCCGGACTTGTAGGTAACTGTAAAGTCGTACTCTTGCAATCGCAGAATCCAGCGTCCCAGGCGTCCCGACAAGTTTTTCAATGAAGACAGCCAGCACAGAGCGTGATGGTCTGTGACGACGGTGCAATGTCGGCCGTAGAGATATGGCCGAAACTTTTGCACAGACCACACAACGGCCAGACACTCCTGTTTCGTTATTGTATAATTCGTCTCCGCACGTGTTAGAGAGCGGCTGGCATAAGCAACAACCCTCTCGCGGTGGTTAGCATCGCGCTGCAACAGAACGGCGCCAATGCCATGTCCACTAGCGTCGGTGTGGAGGATCGCCGGTCTCGATTCATCAAAGTGGCATAATACAGGTGCGGAAGTAAGCGTATGCTTGAGGTCTTGGAAGGCCTTTTCGCAGTCATCACTCCAGTCGAAGGGGGTATCAGAATTTAATAGCCGGTTCAGAGGTGCAGCGAGAGTAGCAAAATTGCGGACAAAACGGCAAAAATAGGACGCCAGGCCGAGAAAACTACGCAGCGCTTTTTGTTGCTGAGGTCGAGGAAAATTGGCTACAGCAGAAATTTTGTCTGGGTCGGGGCGTATGCCATCTTTACTGACGACGTGACCAAGAACCTTTATCGATTTGCTAGCAAAACGACATTTCTTGGTGTTCAGAGTCAGACCAGCCTTTGCCAGGCAAGTCAAAACCTCGTCCAGACGCTGCAGATGTTCCGCAAAACTTGACGAAAAGATGACAATGTCGTTAAGGTAACACAGGCATGTTTTCCATTTAAGCCCGCGAAGGACCGTATCTATCATGCGCTCAAATGTGGCTGGGGCGTTGCATAAGCCAAAAGGCATTACGTTAAATTCGTACAAGCCGTCTGGAGTCGCAAACGCCGTTTTCTCTTTGTCAGACTCGCGCATGGGGATCTGCCAGTAGCGAGATCGCAGGTCCAGACTAGAGAAATATTCAGCCCCTTGTAGACGGTCCAGCGCGTCATCTATGCGCGGCGTCGGATACACATCCTTCCGGGTAATCCTATTCAAAGCCCGATAGTCCACGCAAAAGCGTACGGAACCATCTTTTTTCCTCACCAGAACAACAGGAGAAGACCACGGGCTCGAGAAAGGTCGAATAACGTTTCGTTGAAGCATGTCCGCGACGTTTTCTTCTATGACTTTCCGTTCCGACGACGACACACGGTACGGGCGGCGGCGAACAATGTGAGTCCCATCTGTCTCAATACGATGTTCTGCAACAGACGTCTGTCCAAGGTTGGTAGAGATACAGTCAAATGAGTTTTTGTGTTTTTCCAACAGCTCAACTAGGAGTCTCGTTTCGAACACCGTGAGGTCTTCGCTAATCGTGGTTGCCAGGGTGGGACGTGAGGACCCGGAATCTGAAGACAGGGGAACGGAAGACACAGAGCAGAGGGGAACCAGAGACAGACTGTCATCAGCCACAACGGAAGTGAGCGTGGTGCCTTAAGGGAGGAGTATCGTCTCAGAAGTGGTATTTGTAACAATGAGCGGCGCAGACCCACGTGCAAAACGGACAAAGCAGGTCGCGATAATGATTCCTTGGGGAATAAAACGCGCAGAAGGAACGATTAACGCATCACCGTCACGAATTTGGGTTGAGTGAACTGAAAGGACTGTATCGTGGCCCGTGTATAAAACGTAATCGGCACTTGCTGTCAAATTCAGTTGTGGCTTTTCTTCCAGAATGTTGGTGTCCTCCGTATCTGCGAGTTCAATTTGCGGTTGCTGGCACGAAATGACGGCGGATGCGGATGACAAGAAGTCCCAGCCCAAGATGAGGTGATGCGCACACGGTGACAACACTGCACACTGAACGTGATGACGAAGTTGACCGACTGAAATTCGTACCGTGCACTGTCCGGATGGCCTGATCGTGCTGCTATTGGCGCCATGCAAAGAAGGTCCACTGTAGGGTGTTCGAACCTTGCGTAGTCGGGCACACAATTCCATACTTATCACCGAAATACTGGCACCAGTGTCAATAAGGGCATCTACACAAACACCTTCAACCAAAACTGACAATATGTTCGATGGACGCTCCGGAGGCATTGTAAGTTTCCCACGTGATGCAGTTTCCCCTCCTAAAACTGCATTAACTAGTTTTCCGGGTGCTGGTCGGCGACGTAGGTCGCAGGCCGAAGGGGTGACAGCGCCCGACGGCCTGGCGATGGTGAGCGGCGTCGCGTATCGCGCGGCCTACGAGAAAAGTCGGTTGGTGGCTCAGGTGGCGATGGTGAACGGCGTGAGAAAGACGGGTGCGTACGATGCACGAAGTCGAAGTAATTCGGACGTACATAATCGCGTTCGTAGGCTGCGTAGCCGCGTCGTTCGTCACGTTGGCGCCTTCGACAAAATCGGGAGATGTGGCCCCGGATGCCACAATAATAGCAGACTGGCCGGCCACCGTTGGGGTCTTGGTGTGGCGGGAAATAAGTCGGCGTGGTATGCAATCGAGGCATGGCGGCCACGTAGCCGGGCGGGGCCCGTGTCGTTATGGGACTGAGCGGTAGAGGATGCCGACCAGCCACATCCGAGTAGGATGGCGTTGCCACAGAAACAGGTTGGGTGGGAGGCGGAAGTACGGGCATAGCTTTTTCGCGCTGTCGCTCCGAGCTTTAGAAGAGCCGATAATCCGGCGGAACTGAGCAACGAAATCGGCCCAGTCGGTGATGGTATGCCGGTTATTTAGATACCACGTCTCGGCAACCTTGGTCAGGGAGAACGAAACGTTTTGCCGCTTGAGGTTATCGTCCCAGCGGTTGAATGCGCTCACCCTTTCGTAGTTGTCCAGCCACTCGTCGGCATCATCGTCACCAAGGCCAGCGAAGAAAGGAGGTTCACGCTGGGGGCTGGTTATGATGCACTGGGGGGTTGGTGGGGCCGTGGCGTTCGCCGATTCCAGCGTCATGGCTGTAGTTTCCGGCATTAGGCGGCGACCCGAACGGAGCTCCAGTGGGGCAGCTTGAGAGGTGGATTACGGGACCGAAACGCACCTTCCACCACTTGTAAGGCCGATGGTAGGCGAGGCAGACCAGTACGCACAAACCGCTTTATTCGCAGGCCGAGCTGCAAGGCGGCAAGAAGGCGACCGAACCAGGTTACCGATGATGATCGTTCGAGAAGGTAGAAGAATCGGTGATGATGAGTATATACAGAGATGAAGAAGCCGTGGCCGCAACCGAGCGCCAGTGAACATGGCATTCCACTGGGACATTGCATTCAGCGTTCCGACCTTCCACAAACGAGGCTACCACTGGTCTCACAATATATATATATATATATATATATATATATATATATATATATATATATATATATATAAGTCAGAAATAAGAAATGGCTGTCAAGTAAACCTAGGAAAGTAAAGGGGGGGATGTAGTAGGTCCATATAAAGAATTTGAAAAATAAGAAAGTGAAGAAAAAATGCCCGCCATGTGGGATCCGAACCCACGACCACCAGAATACCGGACTGGTGCGATCGCACCAGACCCGAGCTACCATCATCCTCCATAGGGACAGCAGTAAAATACCTACAAGGAAGGGTGCCAGACAAGGGGACACAATGTCTCCAATGTTATTCACAGCATGTTTACAAGAAGTATTCAGAACGCTGGATTGGGAACAAGTGGGAGTAAGGGTTAATGGAGAATACCTCAGTAACGTCAGATTTGCTGATGACGTTGCCTGGCTAAGTAACTCGGGGGACGAATTGCAAAGCATGCTTTCCGCACTGGGCGAACAGAGTAGAACCGTGGGCCTGAAAATTATGAAGAAAACTAAAGTAATGATCAATAACTTCGGGACAGCACAGCGATTTAAGATAGTGGCGAGGCAGTGGAAGTGGTAAGCGAATATATCTACTTAGGCCAAGTCGTGACCCCAGATCCCAACCATGAGGCAGAAATTATTAGAAGGATCAGAATGGAGTGGGGTGCATATGGCAGACATTCTCAGATAATAAATAGCAGCCTACCATTGTCGCTGAAGAAGAAAGTGTATGACAGCTGCATCTTACCAGTACTCACCTACGGGGCAGAAACTTGGAGGGTTCAACTTAAATTCAGAACGACTCAGCAGGCAATGGAGCGGAAAATGATAGGTGTAACATTAAGGGACAAGAAGAGAGTGGAGTGGGTCAGAGAGAAAAGTGGTGTTAAAGACATATTAGTAGAAATTAAGAAGAAGAAATCGACGTGGGCAGGGCATGTAATGCGAAGGCAAGATAACCGCTGGTCATTAAGGGTAACAGAGTGGATCCCTAGAGAAGGCAAGCGTTGCAGGGGGCGGCAGAAATTTAGATGGGCAGATGAGATCAAGAGGTTTGCGGGGATAAATTGGTCACAATTGGCACAGGACCGAGGTAATTTGAGGATAATGGGAGAGGCCTTTGCCCTGCAGTGGGCGTAGATATTCTAGCGTTGATATATATATATATATATATATATATATATATATATATATATATATATATATATATATATATATATATATATATATATATATATATATATATATATATATACGGATTTTTTCTCGACTTATCTTTTCGCCTATTTAGTACTGTATTAAAAAAAAGAAAAAAAAAGAAAACATGACAAACGCACGTCATTCGGCACTATCAAATATCTCGGAAACAGCCGAATAGCACTGGCAATGACGACTGCAACCTTGATATGTGTCCTTACTGAGTCTCTCGTCCCATATCTTTCTGTTCTGCTACATGCATTACGAGGACTCTGGCTCCAGCAGTTCGGATATGCCAATTGCTAGCCCCGACCTCCGACCACGTCTTACGTGGCGGCCGCTGGAAAAAAGACGTTCTACGTCTCCCGCGGTAGTCGAGGGGCGGCGCTAGTTGACCAGCCTCAGAGCACTTGTAAATATAAACCCCCGTGGTAAAAGTCGAGAAGGGAGCCGCTGCGGGGTAGCGTAATTGGTTAACGCACCGCACGCGTTATGCGGAGATGTGGGTTCGACTCCCGCCTCCGGAAAAACGGCGGATTTTTTCTCGACTTATATTTTCGCCTATTTAGCACTGTATTAAAAAAAAAGAAAAAAAAGAAAACATGACAACCGCACGTCATTCGGCACTATCAAATATCTCGGAAACAGCCGAATAGCACTGGCAATGACGACTGCAACCTTGATATGTGTCCTTACTGAGTCCCTCGTCCCATATCTTTCTGTTCTGCTACATGCATTACGAGGACTCTGGCTCCAGCAGTTCGGATATGCCAATTGCTAACCCCGACCTCCGACCACGTCTTACGTGGCGGCCGCTGGAAAAAAGACGTTCTACGTCTCCCGCGGTAGTCGAGGGGCGGCGCTAGTTGACCGGCCTCAGAGCACTTGTAAATATAAACCCCCCTGGTAAAAGTCGAGAAGGGAGCCCCTGCGGGGTAGCGTAATTGGTTAACGCACCGCACGCGTTATGCGGAGATGTGGGTTCGACTCCCGCTCCCGGAAAAACGGCGGATTTTTTCTCGACTTATATTTTCGCCTATTTAGCACTGTATTAAAAAAAATAATAAAAAAATAAAAAACAGAAAACATGACAAACGCACGTCATTCGGCACTATCAAATATCTCGGAAACAGCCGAATAGCACTGGGAATGACGACTGCAACCTTGATATATATATATATATATATATATATATATATATATATATATATATATATGTGTGTGTGTGTGTGTGTGTGTGTGTGTGTGTGATGGAACATACCCGAGAAGGGGAATTACGCCGCATTGTACACTAGAAAGACGAACCCAGCGGGTGCGGCTGAGTTGTCTTCCGGCGTTCCGAACGGCGCGTGACCGGGCGCGAGGCGGGATCAAGCCCTTCAGTTGACCCGGCTGAGATTCTTCTGGCTTCGTAACCTGTGGTGCCAACCTCGACGACTTAAACACCGCTACGAGGGCGACGTCGGCACCCTCGTCCTCGTACGACCGATTGTGAGCGTTTCCTGTCCTCGGGACATTTACGCGGGAACGGTTGCTGACGTTGTAGTTGCGGGCGCTGGAGCGGGCCGCTTAGGCTGTTTCCATTAGCTGAGTGTCTCTCTAACGTTTCGTGAATTGCATCCATCCTTGCTTAAAACCTCTGTGCTGTTAAGTATGTGAATATAATGTCTTTTCCTCATCCGCACCAAGAGCGTTCCCTTCGTTCCTCGTGATCCGGCCCGTTTATAAATAAATTATATATATATTTATATATATTTATATTTATATATAAATTTATATTTATATATAAATAAATTATATATATATATATATATATATATATATATATATATATATATATATATATATATATATATATATATATATATATATATATATATATATATAATTTATTTATATTATATATATATTTTTGCGAAGTCAGGGTAACAGAGTGGATCCCTAGAGAACGCAAGCATAGCAGGGGGCGGCAGAAAGTTAGATGGGAAGATGATATCAAGAAGTTTGTGGGGATAAATTGGTCGCAGTTAGCACAGGACCGGGGTAATTGGAGAAAAATGGGAGAGGCCTTTGCCCTGCAGTGGGAGTAAATAGGCCGGTGAGCATGATGATGATGATGATGCGGATGTTGCTGTAAACAACGGAGGTCGCCTGAAAGCATTGAAGAGGTGTCTAGGCGTGGGGAAAATCAGATGTAACCACTTGAAGACAAGCAAGGCAATGTCATCACAAATAGGGATAAAATACTCATAGTAGCCGAGGAGTTCTACAGAGATCTGTACTGTAGCCGGGACATTCGGGATAATGCCGAACGAGAAAGTACTTCAAATGAGATAGACATCACACCAGAAACAGAAGAAGAAGTAAGCAGAGCTTTGACAGGAATGAAAGGGGGCAAAGCACCTGGTGAAGATCAGATAACCGCAGACCTCTTGAAGGATGGCGAAAAATTGTACTAGTAAAACTGGCAAACCTGTACACGCAATGCCTAATGGCCGCGAATGTACCGCAATCTCAAGTTCATCACTTGGAGTAGCAGCGAATCCCTCCCAGATGAACAGCAACGTGCCCGCGTGGAACGCCGGCTTGAGCCAATATCGCTTCTTCAGAGGGCTTTCGGGGGGTATTTCCGAACCCGTTTGTCACTTCTAAGCACGCGCACATGACCGGTTGCCGGTTTATGCGTGCTCTGTTTTGTAGTGGAGAATATCGGGAGGGAGGGGGTGCGTGCACGCGTAGCTATAAGCTTCATGCCCGTACTGATGGATGGCATGACCGTTGTTCAAGTGCGAGGTGTAAAGGCGGACGTTAAACGGCCCAGTCGGACCTGTCTGGGGTGGTAGAGCCGATTGGGTTTGTGTGTTAGGCTATGTTCAGACTACCGGCACAAAAGCCGTATCGTGATCTATGGACGCAAAAAACACTGCATGTCATGCAGTTCCGTCGGCTGAGACGTAAAATGACGTCATTCTTTAAAGTTGTTACGACAGTTGCGGCGACAGTCTGACCCTGGCCTTACACAAATAGTAGGATGCTTACGACGCGAGAGGGACACAGGCAGCTCCATGTTTATCTGCAAGAACAAGGTTTAGATCCTTCAGAAGTTCAATCAACTAATTGGCTAGGAGGTATGCTCCATCGCAAATTACAATAAACATGTTTTGTTTTGTGCACTTCGTGGACTGCGTACAGCTTTGCAGGTCATCCTTCTTCACAGAGTGGAAGGGCACTACTTTTTTTCCACAAGTCATGTGTCGCCATCTCTTGGCAAAGCAAGACCGCTCAACACGCGCCAAATCTTCTATTAAATGTTACGTCACCTACAACCAGGACGTCTTCCCCTTTGCTTCAGGGTTAACACAAGGATTTTGGAAGAGGACAAGTTTGGCCACATCCTCAAGGCCATTGCAGATGGCGCAATTCCACTGCGCATTTGTAAGGATGGCGCCACCCTTGACTGAGTTAAGGAGTGCCGACGACTTGAGCATGTGAAGGCACGCTGTATAGTCCACCAATTAACTCGGCTCCCGCAAACAGCCGCGACGGCTTCCTGCGATGACCTCGATCGCCCCCTCCCCCCGCTCATCTGCCCCGTCAGCCGGGCCCTGTCGCACCGTCTGCCGGTATCACTAGAATTGTGCATCGTGAAACAGAAGCTGTTGCCTCGACCACTAGATTGTCATTCGCATACGATCTCTGCCCACGCAGATCACCCACGTTTTCTTTGATACAGCCCGTTGTCCGCGATGCCATCGCAAGCATGAAGCTTCATGCAGTCTGCAATATCGGGCATCCGCAACCTTCCTTTTCCCAAGAATTCGGGCCTACCACACACCTAATCCCCCGAGCACATTTCGGTAACCCATACCGCAATCATGCTGAACTGCAAACACCAGACGACAACCCAATTTGTTTTGTCCAATTTGCTTTGTCCAAAGCAATTTTACTCGATGTTGCAGGAAACGCTCGATACCGCCACCTCGCAACAGTTGCCCTGATTACGGCTCTCGGTCCTTCCAGTATACGGCTACTCTCCCGGTGCACAGCGCTCTTTTCCTGCAAGTTCTGATACCCAACACTTGAATACGGACCCGCTCCAACCGCTCACCCTCGCCCCAACGTCGCCAATCCCACTCGCCGCAACCTCGCCGCCCTTCGCCGCTGCCCGACCATGGCGCCTGATCGTCCTCGGAAAACTGGCCAGGGCAGCTCCCAGAGGTGGGGCTGCATTTCCTACCTGGTTCGAAAATCCTCCACCTACTCATTTTGTAAAGCACACATTATGAGCCCTTCACGTCGATAATGCACCGGTAACTGTTGTTGTCGATACAGGTGCACCGTCGTCTGTAATGAGATTATTCCTTCACCACCGCTACAGAATGTCCTCACGCCTGCCTCGTCCCGTGTTCCAAGAGTTGCCGATGGCGGGATGACCTCTCTAGCCGGAAAGTGCCCTGCTGCTCGAGTTGGAATTGCCGGCCACAAAATTCATGCGATGTCCGCGGTCTTGAACACGTGCCCTCATGACGTGATCATCAGCCTTGACTTTCTCGTCGATCATGCTGCCTTAATCGATTGCGCCTCGGGTTTTCTTCGTCTCGAGTTATTACCATCCATGCAACTGATATCGAACATCCGCCCAGGCTTCGTTCCACTGAGCACATTCGACTGGCCCCAAAGGCAATGACCTACTTCCCGCTGACCTCATCTCCACCCGTGCCGGTTACCGACCTGCTGCTCGACCCCAACTTGACCCTCCAGTTTTCGGCTGTAACGATTGTCCAGAATCGAATAACATTCCCGTTCCTGAATTTCGTACTTTGAACAAAAGTCCTTCCGCAAGGAATAGCGTTTGCCCATTTGATTACTCCGAGTTTCCGCCATGGTCATTCACACAGCTAACGATTGCAAAGCAAGCCCCCCGCCCTTCCCCCCAAAATTACATCTGAAGAGTTTATGGCAATGATTTTCCGGACCTTCCCGCTCAACAAGCGCATGAGCACCGCCGTATTCTTGCCAGCCATGGGGACATTTTGACTTGGGCAGCGACCCCTTAGGCCAAACAGCCGCTGTGATGCATCACATAAACACCGGCGGTGCCAACGCTACACGTCGACGCCCATATCGCGTGTCTCAGACCGAACGGTGTGTCATTCAGCGGCCATTCGATGGAAGGCTTAGAAGAAATGTAAGGTTGTCGTTTTTCCCTTTTCGTAATACAGACCCTCCGCTGGAAGCGACCGTCCCGGTGGAAGCTCCAACAGAGTAACGAGAATGATAAAGTTGAGCGAGGCGATGACCAAAAAATTCCCCCGCATTTCCCCGAGTGGGAGAATGTGAAAGTGCGAATGCACGGTTGTCGGCCCGCTTGCGGCGCTTGCGCTCGGCCCCCGCAGCCCACCGCCTCGCCTCCTTCTCTTCCATCTCTTCCATCGGGTTTGTAGTATCACGTGTACACCACGCAGTTATCAAGCCGCTATAACGCCGCTGAGTCGCCAACGCACGCCGCTGACGACGTAGTTTGAATGCGTTAAAGATATAAGGCGCGTCACTAACACTGATATCACGTCGCGTCCGTGGCTTGGTCGGTAGAGCGTCGCGCTGCGGCCGCAAAGTCCGCGGATCGAAACCTGGCGCCGGATGCTGTTTCTTTATAGAGGAGCACTGCGGACGCCGACGCCGCCGACGCCGGCGGTGGATGGTTTGGGGTCGCTTATAAAGTGCATTGCACTTAAAAACCATGAAAGCCCGCCGGCACGAATAATGACGATCTAGTTGGTGATGCCCGGTCTCGCGGCAGTGACGACGTCAAGACAGCGACGACGCGTCTCGGCCACCCTGATCGACGCCGGCAGAAAGGGCTCGGGGCACGTTATTCATCCTCTGTCGCGTCTCGTCTCACTCAGTCGCGGCTGATGTTTTTCTGTTCACGGGCTGGTGACACTTGGCGGGCAACGTGGTCGGCCTATTGGTTACTGCGGGGCTTTAGCTGCCCGACAGAATCCACGCACCATCGACGACTGCGCCCAGCCCGAAACGTAGCGATGCTGGGACCAGTGTGGGAAGGGCGGATCCAGGATTTTTCTGAGGAGGGGGTCAGCTCCTATCAGTGATGGTGATGAGGAGGAGGACGAGGATAGTAACCTTTTCTATTCACCGCAATTTCGCAATTTCATAAAAAAATGAAACAAAACATCAACTAGACGTTTAATAGACATCTTCTAGACATCTTCATAACTGGGCATCATCTTGGGAGTATAAATTCAAATATTAGGGGGGGGGGCGGTCAGGACATCCGGACCTCCCCCTCTGGATCCGCCAATGAGTGTGGGGACGGCTCTGCCACCTCCGCCAAAGATAGTACGTGGCGGCAGAGCAACTCAGACGAATGAGGGTTAAGGATGATGAGCGATGCGTTTTACGGTGCGTATATGGCGGCCATGACAGCGCCCAGCCAGGCCGAGTGCTGCCCTTTCATTCGTCGTCAGCGCATTAATGTGGGCTAGTTGGTCCGAGCTGTGAAACATGGCTAAGTAGCGTGGTGCAACGGGACAATAAGCGCTAGTCCTCTGTGGTCTATTCTTATTGTCCCGTCTTACCATGCTACTTAACCATGTTTCACAATCGTTGCAATTTGTAACGTAGTCGTCTTTACTTTCTGGTAACAGTATTGTGCATAGTTCGACGGAGGAAAAATTAAGTTTTTATACACATGATACCACGATATTTGATTAAGTGTTTTCTAGTAATGAAGTTTTGTTTAAAGCAAATAAAATATTGTCGAAACTGGGCGTTCGTACACCCCAGTATAAACTACAGATAAATCCCGCAAAAACAAAACCAATAGTTTGTCATTGTAAACATACCGTCTTCAAGAATTGCAGCTGTCAGTTCCGTCCAAATACTGAACGTTTATGCGTTAATTTATCGGCAGCGTTAAAGTAGGATCACCACGTAAATTATGTCTTTAAAAAGTTTAGATGAAAACCAGGATTTGTAAATCGCAACAAACACTCTGTACTACAGACCGTTCAAATATTACTTCATAATGCCCTATTTGCTTGTTATTTAAATTACTGCCACTTATTTTGGGTTCCACCACCGAAAGAAACCCAATAAAATAACTAAATGTCAAGAAAAGAGGATGCAGAATAATTGCAGACAAGCCGTATACAAAGGCTAACGCGAAACGTTTTTGGAAGTTAAAAATTATGAAAATAAATGTCATCGACGAATATCGGCTAGCCCGGTAGTTATCATCATCATCTCCACCAGCCTATCCACGCCCCCTGCATGGCAAAGGCCTCTCCCACTGATCTCCAACTACCCCGGTGGTGCGCTGACTCCGAGCAATTTATTTCCGCAAACTTCTTAATCTCATCTCCCATCTAACTTTCTGCCGCCCCCTGCTACGCTTGGCTTCTCTAGATATCCACTCTATTAGACTATTACCCTGAATGACAAACAGTTATCTTGCCTGCGCATTACATGCCCTGGCCACGTCCATTTCTTCTTCTTAATTCCAACTAATATGTCCTTAACACGCGTTTGTTCCCTCACCCACTCTCCTCTCTTCTTGTCCTTTAATGTTACACCTATCATCCTCCGTTACATTGCCCGCTGACTCATTTGCAATTTAAGTTGAACCCTTTTAGTGAGCCCCCAGGTTTCTGCCCCGTAGGTGAGTACTGGTAATATGCAGCTGTCATACACTTTCGTCTTCAGGGACAGTGGTAGGCTGCCAGTCATTATCTGAGAATATCTGCCGTATATACTTCACCCATTCTTATTCTTCTAATTATCTCTGCCTCATGGTTGCGACCTGGGCTCACAACTTGGCCTAAATAACTCAACCAGTATTAAAATAATAATTTTTATTGCTTGAAATAGCTTATTTACGTAATAATTACTAATCTTACCAAACTAAAAAAGCAGAGAAATGGAATATGTTAAGATCTGAGATAATTATGGGCTGCAAGTACTTGAGAATTATCGGCCACGGTTCGGCCTCATTGAGAATTATCGGCCACGGTCGGCCTCATTCGTTGGATAGCCAGCGAGTAGCGCTTACATCGGCAAGCATTTCTGATTTCACTTCTTTATTCATAACATTACCTGAGGGTATATTTATTACTTTGTTGTTATTGTACTTTGATAAAATTGTCTTGTCTTTTATTACTTTTGTGGAATTGGTGCGTGGTATTTACAGGGTTTCACGAATCTTTGTATTTCCTTTTCCAATGCCACCCTTTGTGGAACATGAAGAGCATGTGCATAGATTACAGTGTATTTTTCGCAAATTACTTGAGGAGTTTACTACGATGTTTCATTTATGCTGTCAACTTGCGAAACACAACCATTTAAAGTTCTATTTGCTGTTGTGTCCTGGAGTGCATAGTTTGCAAATTTCGTGATCTGTCTTTTGCACAGTTTCAGTTGCCTGCCTGAGTTCGGTGCTGTAAGGCGGGCTCACCTGATGACGTTTATATTTATCGAGTTTTTATTAGATGGCGCTAGCGGCCTTCCATGCGAGTTCTATGTTTTTATTTAAGTACAGAAGCGACATCCCTAAAATAACCAAACAGGCCGTTGTGCACATGCGTATGTACGTTTTAAAACTGTCCGTATTCGTGCACGATGGTTTCTAAAGCCGTGGCTGGTGAAGTACTAAGGCCCATGGGAATTTTAACATGTGAGTCCCTCTTAATCAATCTATTTGCGAATAATTTGGTTAATTGACGTACCAGTGGTACGTTGTCTTTTTGCTCGGCACCTGACGTTGGCGCAGGTGCTAAAGGAACTGTCAAGACGTCGCTGACCTGCTTTTACCTTTGCCACCGTTCACTCAAAGGGAAGACGTACTAAAAAAGGAATTAATGAAAAAAAAAAACATATTGCCGACGATCGCATGGTTTCGCATGCAGCTTTGTAGGGAGTCGCACTTTTTCTATCGAAAAAACTTCAAAGCGCACAAATAGACGGAGACATAGAGGAGGGACACACACACGCGCTTACTCGCAACTGCCGGTTTTATTGAAAAACACCAATTTATACATGAACACAAAACAGATTAAACAAACATTGTGCCGATTGGAGCGTGTTCTTTCCCGTGAAGAATAATGGGTGATTTGCTTGTAGACTTGTCATTATGTTCCTTGATAAAGTGTGCCTCTACCAATTCTCTGACAGTTTGATCATTATGCCTGTAGAACACCTCTGTGTCACCAAACAACGAGTGACACTTACCCTTTTTGCAATGACCAGGCTAATTGGCGCTTGTTGAATTTCTCACAGTTGACGCATGCTCATTCAAACGAATGTTTAAACAGCGTCCAGTTTGGCCCACATACACAGACTTGCATGATAACGGGATTCTGTGAACGACGCCAATCGCACAACGAACAAAGAGCTCCGTATCGGTGACGCCACACACGTTCCTCTTTTTCTTAGGCCGGTCCTTGTTGTTAACAATGCGGCAGAGGCTGCCCACTTTTGTTTTTGCCGAGAACAACACCCTTACGCCGTGTGTGTGTGTGTGTGTGTCCCTCCTCTTTGTCCCCGTCTATTTGTGCGCTTTGAAATTTTTTCGATATCATGCACTAACTAGTCCAAATTGCGGTATTGCTTCAGGCCATTTTCTATTTTCACGGCCACATCCGCGAAGTTAAGGTTGGATGAAAGAAGCCGTGAGTAAAGTGAATGCTGGAAAGAGCAGGATTTCAGCAGTCCAATAAAGTAATTACTTCGTCCAAGCTGCAAGTTCCAACGAAAAAGATATTATCTACATAACTTTTATTCTGTTAATTCACACGTACGCACGCTTGTCCCCACAAACATTTACTCGTTTAGTGGTTTTTGCAATTGGGGAGGATTTCCACCTCGGTGGTAGACCCCTTCTTAAGCCGCTCCACAACGTACACAATGCCTCCTTGAGACGAAGAGCTGGCAGGAACTCTTGCGTGTCGATAGGACACGCATTGCACACCATTGCTACACCTTTCGACAAGCCACTTCTAGCGCAATCTCTGGCATCTTCAACCGACGGAAGGGCCCTCGTGAATCCGTCCCTGCGACGGTTCAAGTCTCGATAGCTTTCCCGGAACGCGGCCGACTTCCTTCGCCAATGTTTTCCAAACTGGGTGCGGCATCGACGTCTGAAGCTTTAAAGCAACACGGATGTCATACAAAGGGCGTACGCGTTTCAACGGCGAAGAATTAGCCAGCATACGCTTCTCTTCAGGGAACACTGTTATGTAACTTTGCATTCTCGAACTTGTATGAATGGTTCTGACATTACGCAACGTACAAACCAAAATTAATCTTCTAGGAGCTTCAAAATAAAGAAATGCTGTATTCAAAATGCCTACCTTGCAACAATATATTCCCCGATGTCTGAATACCCAGGAGGGAGGGGAAAACTACACCGCGCAGCCGACGATGCGGCCAAATGACCAGGAAGCGGAAAACACTCTTTTTCCCACCGAGCAGAAGGCCCAAACGTAATTGTTCCACGAGAACCCTGAGAAGGAAGTAAACATCACCCCGTCTCTGCACGGACGTTCCGCGGTAGGACGGAAGCCTTAAGCGGACAAAATCTTCCGAAACAGAAAAGAACGGACGTTTTAAAACCTGGCTCTTGACCACCAAGCTCTCCCATTTCTTAATTTTGACAGGCTTGGAGAATCGGAAAATCGCGCAACATTCGAACAGGGAACCTTCTGTAGGTGATTATGTTGTGGTGGTGATTTGGAGTGCACGCACGCACAAACGCAAACAGTTTGTACGTGTTCAGGTAAAACAACAGTGGAAAACTATATCTGTGATTTTTACGCACGGCCTGCGCTAAGAAAGAGTTACCGTCGCCGATGGAAGCATCGCCGATGTTTGATTCGTTTTGTTGGCTCCTAGAAACGCAGGGTAAAAATAACATGAGCATAGTGCTCACGAAAACACTCGTGTTCGTTTTTCGGGTCCTGCTGGTCCTTCTCCTTAACCATTGGACGGAAGGACCGTGCTTCGGTGCACCTGATGCATCTGGGTCATCCCACGACAAACGTCGCAGTTCTTACGCTCGTCCCTCTCCAATTTTTCACAAAAGAATTCTCTGTTTACTACTGCCTCTTCAGAGAAGCCCTGTTACCAATTTCGTCCCTGAAAAAATTATTTTGCTTCATGCGACAACCTTTTAAATATGCGGCGCTCGAGACAACTGCGTTAAATTGGTAAGTTTATCTAAAACATTCTAAACGAGACGGAAAGGTGAAACTCTGGTCGTGTCACATTTGTTTTCTGGTCTCGTTGGGAAATTCAATTAAAAGTGATTAAAAAATATTTTACCCTCGTTCTTGCTGACAGAATTCCGGTAAGATGATTTATTTACACAATTTGGAAAAATAATTTTCACAGCGTGGAGCGACCTGAAAAAAATTGGGCGGGATACTACTCGATGTACTTTGTTATAAAAATATTTCTAAACAGTCAAGTTAAGCCCGTTTGGAACATGAACTCCAAAATCTGGAAAAACGTTTTTTTGCCGCTCATTCAGACGCAGATTTGGCGATGTGGGAATCCTAGTTTAAAGACGCAAAACAGTTCATTGAGTGGACTGTAGGTTGGACATTAATGTCATAAGAAATACGAATTGTAAATTTTGTTTAGGAAACAAACAAAATGGAGTCCGGCTCTCACGCATTTCTTGTACGTTGGCTCCTATGGCGGTTTCGCTGGCAACTACACCGACAGCGCTGTTCATTATGCGCACACAGCGATATGTCAGTTGCTGCCAAATGCATGTATACCACCGTTCGGGGGCCTGAAGAACTGCTAAAATCCCACAGCCTGGTTCCTGGTACAGCAGCTGCTCCAGAGCCCAAAGCGACACCCAGAGTAAGCGTAATTTTGAGTGTCGCTTTGGGGCGTGGAGCAGATGATGTGGCGGGTGACGCGCTGTGTCTGTTCTACAGTATAACCAACAACCCCGACTGGTTCTTAGTGACCCCACCCCGCTTCTTCTCGCAAGGACTGAGGCCCGGAGGGCGCTTCATTTTTTCGCACGACTGACTAGCGTGAATGGAATAATAAAACAGATTTCGAGAATCCTCACCTCTCCATCCTGGATTCCCTACTTAGAGCCGCCTTTCTTGCGGGCTGTGCCAATACCACTTGACCTTATTTGCCAGAGTGCGGTTGTGAGTAGCATTCATAAATTCGCACATATTCGTGTCCGAGATGGCCAGCACGCAACGGGTGCGGTGCAACGTCTTTGTGGCTGAGCACTCAGCAAAGGGCTTTGTTTCGTGGTTGTGACAGTGATCACCGGATTTAACGACGGGCCGTTTTCAGCACACGGCGAAAACATGGCCGAGCTTACGGAGAAAGCTGCTGGTAAAATGTTGCCGGACACATTTCCGTAATTTAGAAAACGTAGAGCATTTTAAGAACGGACATTCCGTAGTACAGCAAGACCGTAATAAAACAGGCTTCGGTAATTTTTGGTACATCACATCCGTCATTTCACGGACTCGCCGTATTATGATAACGACCTTCCGTAAATGACAAAAAGTAACGTCCGTAATATAACGTAAGCACCGTATTCTTATTACGTCTTGCCATGGATGACAATAGGATCCGTAATATAACGGACCCACCGTACTGCTAGTACACCTTTCCGCAAATGAAAACAAATGTTTTCATTCATAGTATGTTCATAGTGTTTGCATATTATTCCTATTTCCTTTTTCTATATGTCAGAAAACGCAAAGCCTCTAATATAGAATTCTAAAAAGTGCAATGACTTGTCACCGATTATACAATGTAAGCTCTCCAATATTAAAGTAGAACAGTGGTAATGCAGTTTCCTGATGTCTCTGTTAAACATGTGCAGCTGCAGTCTTGGGCACCAATGAATTGAGATGGTTGACATTAAGAATGTATTTTATTTAACACTAAGTGCACCTGTACTGTCCAGTTTATCCTTCAATTTCTAGGCGCGTCCAGAAGCCAGGGCCTAAAAAAATAACACAGTGACAAAGACAAGCAGTCTTGCAATGTTTGCGTAGCGACTATGTAATTGAAACTGCATACATCTGCTGGAAAACATATCCGTCTCCACAGAACAAAATTATGGGTTCACGAAGAAACAAAGATGGGAAAATTAAAATAGTACTAAAAACAAGTTACGGGAAGGACGAAACGCGCATGCGCATTTCCAAGGACGAGGCAAAAACACGTGCACTGACTTGTCACAAGCGTATGTGTAGAATTTTTTTTTTCGTGAGGGCCACTGTAATGGAGCTAAAATATCTTTAGCGGAAGAAAGTTTGACATTCCCCTTCATGCAGCTGTATGGCTACAAAGAAAAGCTAAAGAGCATTCTCTAAAAATTCTCAGTTTAAGAAAAATTTGTCTTAGCCCAGGACGCGTCTTTGGGCGCTACTCCAGAAGGCCCGAGTTCTTCCTACTCCCGAGTTTCTAGCAGTTTGGGTTACGAAAGTAGTGATATTGGAGCATACAATTCACCTCGAGCGAAAGCGGCGTAACCATACGCAGCACACCTGGCTTACTCAGCGCGCCGCTTCGGGCGGCTTACGCTGATAAAGAATTGCTTGTGCCATCATCCGCATGCAGCGCCATCTGAAATGGAGCTGTAATACTCACTCCCTAGATAACCTAGATATCTCCCTGGATAGAATACTCACTCCATAGATAACTTAGATAACCCCCCTACCACCTCCAAATCCCCAGCCTGGCTGTTGGCCGCACCCGGCGCGGGGCCGTCTGTTTTTCTCGGTTTTCTGTTCTTATTTTTGCTACGTGGATTGAGGGTAGACCCAGTGCAGCTCTGTGCAAGCCCAAATTAATTAAACAAATAAGTTTGCTGTAGCGAACGAAGCGCGCCCTGTTCCCGACCGTCAAATATAGCTTTTGTTTGCGGTTTGGTTGAGTGTGCACGACAGCCGCTTACCAGAACTCGTCCTAATTCAGCGTTTCAAGGACACAGGTAGGCAGGCTTACTCACGAGACGACTCACACACCCCAACTCACCACTCATGAGCCTCGCCATCGTTTTGGACGGGTGAGTGTGAGTGCGAGTGAGTGCGTGTGCTCCTCGCCGTGAGCCCCGGTCACCACTTTCGAATGAACTAGCGCTACACGCGCAATTTGCGGGGCTTACCGCCATGAGCTCAACTATTGCGCTTGTACACGTTGTCGACTATTCGTTACAGGAGCCGCTCGCTGTGGTGGTTTCTAATGGTGGGATTGCTTTTAGCTTCGGAAATATGTCGTCACTGAGCTCCTGCTATGGGGCAACCTAGAAATAATTCTCGGGTGGCGTGTTCATTTCGGCATATGATTCGGATGGCCTTCCGACGCCGTAATGCACTAATACTGTTCGGTTTCGTGACTCATGGGCGATCTGCTGCCCGCACTCGCGCGCGAGGGGAGACGACGAGTGGTGAGAGCGATCGCGAGCGGTGACGCCAAATGGTTAGCGTGAGTGAGTGCGAGTAGTGATGGCAAGTGGTGAGCACGAGCGCGAGTGAATGCGACTGGTGACGGCGAGCGGTGAGCGTGAGCTTAAAGTGAGCGCGAGTGTTCACGGGTTGTGGTTAGCGTGAGCGCGAGTGGTGCGGGTGGTCAAGGACGCGTAGTGAGCGTGAGTGCGAGTGTTGAGGGCGACTGGTGAGCATGAGTTTGAGTCATTGCGTGAGGAAAAATATATTTTTCTGTATTAGTGTGAGTGAGTTGCGCCCAGTTTTGCCCAGATATGGTCAAGGGTGTATATGAGCACTTACAAGTGCAGTCAAGTCGTAGTTATGTCATTTGTCATTGACTCTGTTTTCACGCTGTACGGAGAAGGCTCACGTGGGATTATGGTGTCGTCTTGGCTGCTCCTAACGGCTCGGTCATGAGGGAACCCCACTTCGGACCTAGCACCTCCGCGACTCTGGCAACCTTGGCTGACGGTGGCTTGGGGACTTTATTTTTGTTTGGTGCTAAGTTTTTGTCGCAGCTAGCGTGCATGAAAGGACGACTTCGTGGCTATGAGGCTACGCCCACGCAAAATGGGCGCCATGGGTGGGTGTGGCTTCGATTGCTACGTCGCGCCCGCTAATAGGCTGGGCGTGTTGGATTAACTTTAGAACTCGTAAAAACTCCGGAAAGGTTTTGCACTGCCGAGTTGAACTCGGTACGAGTTGAAGATGGTAATATAGTATGCGTTCTTCAACACGAAGTCAAGCCAATGCTACTACGCATGCACTTTTCTTTTGATCTTTTTTTTTTTGTTTAGTGATGCCTTCATGCTCACTCGAAAGAACACATATTTATTATACTTCCTCCATTTGTAGAACTTTCTGAATTACGGATGTTGATTTTTTTTAATTTGATGGCCAATAACAACGCACCCCCTCGTACACTATAGCTTCGAGCTTAGTAGCGTGCCCTGCAGTAGAGAGACGTTTTCTTCGGCACTTAAATCTGCCTACATGGCTTGCGTAGCTAAGCATTATGAGTTCCCTTTGCATTGTATGCCTCCTGCACTTCGACCTTCTCAGCACACTTGGTGGTCGATCGCGCTTAGGTGACGCCGAAATTAGCAGAAAACCTAAAGTTTTGAAGGTTAACATTTTGACAGACTTCTGTCTTGTTGGGAAATTACTGAAGTGAGATTTAGTTATGCTTTATTTAATTACGAAACCTGGGGTTTTTGTCTATGTATTGGTTGGAGCATAATTAAATCTCAACCTAAAGTTTCCTCATTGGATTTCTCGCGGTGAAAGGACTTTGGGCGCACACGATTTTGAAGCCCTTATACCCTAAAAAATTACGCCCACCTCCCCTCGCGGGAAGGAAGGGAGGAAGAAAGACTTTGTTGAATGCCTGCAACAGACACAGTGTGTACACTGCGCCCGGACGTAGCCACTCGTCGATCCCGACGTCACCTCTACTCCGACCACCCCTTCGCTACTCCCTACGGGGTTGGACGCCGCTGCCCCTTAAGGGAGGGCGTCGCCCCGCAGCTTTCGCTCCAGTGCTGCTTTTCGAGGGCCGCCTGGTTTGCTGGACGGCTGATAGTTGGGTGTCCTTGTCACAACTGCGCACTGCTTCTTGGATCCACGGCGGTAGGTCTGTCCTGGTTGCCGCCTCGTTAGGTCGCACTTCACATTCCCAGAGTAAGTGGGCGGTCGAGGCCCTAGCATTGTTACATAACACGCACGTGTCGTCCGTACAGAGTTCTGGCTGTATGTGCTTCATGACGACCGGGGTCATCAGTGAATTCGTCTGCAGCTGTCTCAACGTGGACGCTTCCTCCCTGATTAGCTCGGAGTGAGGCGGTGCAGGCACCCTCCTACAATTTCTATAATATTAGGTGATACCCTGAAAGGTATAGAACCTGTCCTTCGTCTGGGTCCACCACTCTGCAGACGATTAAACTGCTGCCGCGCGGCCAGCTAATCCTCGCGCGACTGCGTTCGCCGTCTCGTTGTGGTTGGTGGGGAGTTCCAATACCTCGTTCCCCGCATGGGCGGGAAACCACTTGATTGTCACCTTGCGTCCGTCGATGTTTACCCGCTCGAGCACCCGCACCGCTTCACAGTACAGTCAACCCTTGAAGAAACTGCGCACTGCACTCTTTGAGTCGCTAAGCACCGTTGTCGTCTCTGGGTCCGCGATGGCCAGTGCGATGGCCAGCTCTTCTGCTCGGGAACCCTGGTGTGATGCGACGATGAAGGGGGTTCCATTGTGCGTTTCCCTTGGGTCGATTACTCGAATTGTGCGAGCAATCATCGGGTAATGCGAAAGAGAGAGAGAGAGAGAGAGAGAGAGAGAGAGAGAGAGAGAGAGAGAAAGCAAGCGTAGCGCGGACGACCGTCGACTGAGAGACCGGCCGGAGCGCGGCCCTCCGCTTATATGCGCTTATATCTAAAAGACAGGAGTCAATCTGACAACTCCACCAAACACCACGTAAACTGACGCTTCCCAGCTATACTAGTAGCCACGGGTCACTCGCTGTCCCGAGGTGAAGTGAAAACGATGGGGAAGACGCGCTCTACAGGATATGCTCCGAACACCGCGAACATCATCATCGTCGTCTCCAAACGTCATCATCATCGTCTTGCCAAGCATCCAATGACAACATGCCAGCAACGACAGAGGGATGTGGTGACGGGGATGAGGAAGAAGACGTGTGTGCAACGCTGCGGGGATACATAGCTGTCGGGCGTTCGGACCCGAGTGTGTAGCGGCGGGTATCGACGGGTAACATCCGCACCTACCATCCGCCGGTCATAAACTCAATCATCGGGAGGGGACGACCGTGCGTCCACGAGGGCCGCGTTTGCTTCAACCACGAGAGCCTGGAACACGGTGCACCACAGGGGACGTCCATACGTGATCGGGCCCCTACCAACAAACTTATGCCGCGACTGGCCCACACGGACGCCGCCACGCCTTACCCGGACTGATAGTGCGGCGGGACTCATGAAGCTGTAAGCCGTGCCCTGTGTTTGAACTTTTGCTGTAGTCTTTACCGGATTGTTAAGCTGTCCTATTTTTGGATATACGTGTCTTTGTTCCGTGTGTCTGTCGTGGGTTAAACGGCATGTAAACGCAGTTACACTGGTGCTTTTCTCTATTACTTCGCTTGGACTAAGTACCTGACACTCGCTCTTATTGAGCCTGGAGAGGGTCGCGATTTTGTTGAGTATATGCTGCTCTTGGCACTCTTTTGTTCGAAAGTGGTGTCCTACACAAGAAGGCGTAATTTTGGAGTCATCTGCTGCTTACAACGCTAGGTGTTGAGCCTCATTTAACTGTTCACACATAAAGATTTAGTTCGAAATTTCAAAATATCTTATACCTAATTACAGCCTCTTAAAAAAAATACATTGTACATCACTAAGAAAAAACCTTAAAAAAGCACATGCACGATTTCCACGGCATGGCTGGATTTTCAAGCATGAACGTCCCAAATGGCCCACACATCGAACTTGTTCAATTTTTGCTTTGACGTAATCGCCGAAGCAAGGCTTCATACTCACCAACGTGTGAGTTCGAGCTAGGTGGTAATCCATAGTGCATATTTAAAGCACAAAAAATTTAGGCAGAAGACGAACAAGACAAGGACAAGCGCTACCTTCAGTTGATATTTTATTTACAAAAACAACATATATATACGAAATGGCAAAAAAATACAAAAAATAAAAGTGTATGTACGCATTGTTCTAAACTAGAGTATGTGCGCACTGTACAGGCGCGTACACGTTCCGTGTGTCATGGGCGTACCCAGAAAGGCCAGCTCTTTCGCTGTCGAAGATACGGAGGTCGTGCTCAAGCAATCTTCGCCACAACGATGTATCTCAGCCGCCTACACAATCTCCCGTGGGCGCTGATCGGGATCGCGAAAGACAACCGCACATTCATTAAATCGAGGTGAACACTTGCAGTTCTGGCAATGACTGGCGAGGTTCCCGTCTGTGCCCTTTTCCGCTCGATTGGAATGCTCATGGATGCGTTGATTAAGGCAACGTCCTGTTTGTCCAACGTAAGCTCTATGCCAAGACATAGGGAGCTTATACACGACTCCCGCAGTGCAATCAACGTTCTGACTTCGGAACCGGGCACGTATCAGTGCCCGGTTCCGAAAGTTGTGATGTCTGCTCCGGAAAAACTGTCACGGCTATGCACTGATACGTGCCCGGTTCCGAAAGAAAAGAAAAAGTGCGGGGGTACGCACCAAAATCAGTACGTTGATTGCACTGCGGGAGTCGTGTATAAGCTCCCATTGCCTTGTCATAGGGCTTACGTTGGAAAAACAGCACGGTGCCTTAATCAACGCCTCCGTGACCATGCCAATCGAGCGGAAAAAGGCACAGACGGGATCATCGCCAGTCATTGCCAGAACTGCAAGGGTTCGCCTCGATTTAATGAATGTACGGTTGTCTTTCGCGATCCCGATCAGCGCCCACGGGAGATTGTGTAGGCGGCTGAGATACATCGTTGTGGCGAAGATTGCGTGAGCACGACCTCCGTATCTTCGACAGCGAAAGAGCTGGCCTTCCTAGGTACGCCCATGAGATAAGGAACGTGTGCGCGCCTGTACAGTGCGCACATACTCTAGTTTAGAACGGTGCGCAGATACACTGGTTTATTTTTTGTATTTTGTTCACCATTTCGTATATATATATATATATGTTGTTTTTGTAAATAAACTTTCAGTTGCAAGTAGCGGTTGTCGTTGTCTTGTTCGACTTCCGTCTACATTTTTTGCGTTTTAAATTTGCACTATCATACTCACACCCTCACATACGCACTGTGGAATGGTGCGACTTTGCCGGTGCTAGGAATGCCGGGGCAGCTGGCTCCGACCGAGAAGACCGCATGACGACTATCCGGACTTCTGCGTGTGGACACCTGGAGGAGGAAATGGCTGTTCCGACACCACATCACGACCATCTGTGTCAGCACCCTCGGGCACGGTCCATCAAGATTCATGGCAAGGAATTTCTTCGATTTAGCCGCATTTAGAGGAAAGCGCATGTGGGAAGTGTCTTAAAAGTTTGCCAAAACGTGCGGAGAAAAGGCGAGTAAGCACGGAAGTCCTGAATTTATCAGGACGCAAGATACCAGGAATTGTGGTGGCCGCGTTAGAGAAACGCCCAAAGTTCACAGTACAACCCCCGAATTGACGAACTGAACTCATAGCTATGATGAGGGCTGTGGCTAGTTTGCGCTTCGTACCCGTCTCCTTGTCAAATTTGCCGAAGTAATACGCAGCGGATTTCAAAATAATGCCTTCGTTGCACGTTAAAGATCCCAGGAGGTCAAAATTAATCCGGAGCCCTCCAATACGACGCGCCTCATCGCCTGCGTTGCTCCGGCGCGTTAAACCCTACAATCAATCAATCATCAATCAAAATGATGGAGGAGAAAAACACCAAAAAATTTTGCACATCCGATATCACACAAAAGAATTTCTACTATGCTACAATAAGTTCCACTTTCGGTATTTCCACCGGGCCAATTTGATCTACTCGAAAATCTGGAGTGTCACAAGCAATGCACCTTTTCTAAGAATCCCACCTAGTTGAAAACTAGCAGGGCGACTGTTGTTCATTTTTATAGAAAAGGCTTTCCAGGAGGCACCAACAATTCCTTCCATGCTTCAGTTCCATCTTCCAAGAAAAACGTGGATTGGTAAAGAAGGTATAAGTTTGTTCGCAAGGTTAAGGTACAAAGTCGTGAGTTGTATTTAGTGTTTTTACAGCACTGGCTAATATTTTGTCGACCTGAAAAAAACTAGCATGTGAAAAATTTGCAAATAAGAAGACAATTTCTCGGAAGAGATACGCAAATGCATTTCTGGGAAAAATTAGGCCGGGCTTGCAGGCAGATTTTATCCTGTTTTTACCATCTCTCTCCACTGCCTTTAGCTTTTAGTACACCTAATTACTTAATGGAAGAGGGGAGAAGTAGGCTTTTGGGCTAGACGGGAGCTATCGGGTCCTGGGTAATGGTTGACTGCGCTGACTGTTTACACAAGAGGCAGAAAAAAGAAAATACACAGAGGTCATTGAAAATACAAGCGTAAGAGCAAATTACCCGTAACAGAGAAATTACCTTTTCTCTACAATGACAGCATTTTATCAATCTTTATGTGCAAGCCATAGGTTCTAAAATGAAGGTTCACTACACATGAGCTGCGAGATCCACTCATTTGGCATATAAAATTAGAGTTGCCATCTTATACGGCTTCTGTTAGTCACAGTTTTTTTTTCAGGGGAAGAAATAAAAGACCATTAGGTTTTGCTAAACTCAGTAACTTAGCCGTCAGTAACTGCGTTTGCTAAAATACTCAGCCCTGAGTCAAATATAAACTTTGTTCTTGGCCAAACACCGGCTTAAAGCTGAGATAGCACAAGTAAAGGGTGGTTGTTACGTCAAATCTGTTGTCGCGTCATTTTATTTTTGTACGAGGTGTCGAAAAAAGCGGAAGCGGTAATCATACAAAAGAACTTCACTATTTCATTTAACACAGAAAAAAAAAATTCCCCGCATTTCCCCGAGGGGAAGAATGTGCAAGTGCGAATGCACGAGTTGAATTTGCCAGGTTCGGTAATGTTCGCGAAAGAGAGATCACTCACGCACACACAACTACAAAGAAAGAAAGATGCATTTATTCACAGACACCTATTTGTGTTGTCGTTGTACTTGATTGCTAGAGCGGATCTCAGATTTGAAATTTCGTGTCAGTACTCTTTTAAGCGGGTGCATTAGCCCTTCTCACGCCCGATTCCTGGCCAATCCCCCACGTGGGTATGTGCCTTGTCAGCGGCCAGGCAGCGCGCGCCCATCTCCCCCCGTTGCGAAGGAAGATGAGGAGCGCGCGCACCCGCAGCTGTTGCTATTCGGACGGCGGCGGACGCTTCAGGCTCGCTTAGGAAGTGCATTCGCACTTAAAAAGAAAACGAAAGAAACGGGACCCAAAGTGACCTCCCTAAAAATTGCGCCCACCTCCCCGCGAGGGGAACCCTGTGTAGATGCGACGCATCGTGAGGTTCACTTGGTGTTTCCGTTGGATTGATTCTGAAATCGCTTGAAACGTGTCAGGAACGCGTATGATTATTATGTTTTATGATTATTATTATGTTTTATTGCCCAATCTTGGTCAATCTCTCTAAGTAGTATACTTGGGGCTTCGCTGTCGCAACGACCTTTACTCCATCATTGTTGCTGTAAGTCGGAGCTTCTTTTCTTTTATAGCAAGTGTTAATCATTGCCCCATCATGCGTTGTATCAGTAGCTTCTTGACGTAGTTTGAATGAGTCAAGTATATAAGGCGCGTTCGTAGCATTTGATTCAGTCTCGGTTTTGTTTCGCAGTGGGAAGAGCACCATGTACCTCGCGTTCCGCCCACAGGGTCGTGTGATCGAAACTGGGCGCCGTTAACTATTATTTTTTATAGTGTAGGGAGAGGGGTGTGGACGGACAACAACGCCGTATGGAGGGACAAGGCGAGTGAATGAGATGCAGTCGCATCTAGAAGGCTTAATACGCTAGGAACACGCATTGAATCCTTCGACAAACCTGGAGGTGGTTTTTTAGCTGCCATTTCAGCCAGTCTACCAATGCTACAGCCAGCTACCAACATAACACACTATTTATATTCAGCCACGTATGGACCATAAACCGCAACATTACGACAACGTTCCTTGGATTGCATATGTCGCCACATTTGTTTATCGTCGTCAGACGTAACATTTTTTTTATGATTTCAAGCTCCGGTCGAAACGCTAGGTTCTCCATATTTTTTTTTTTTTTGATAACCGCTGTCAGCCCCTTATACTTGCGGCCATCGTTCACGCTTCCTTTTTTTGTATAGTTAGAGCCGCAACTACAAATGTCTGCTGTCATATTGATCCACATTTCGCTTTCTACATCTAAAAGTTCCCGTATGGAAAGTACTCGCCGCCGCTGTTGCAGATACACTGAAATCAATATGAGACTGGAGTGGGTATTGACATATTCAAATGAATGAAAGCGGTACCTTCTCGTTTTACTAAAACCAAATCCGAGGCAGAAATTTACACTTGCTTCCCTTCGCTGCTAAGGAAGCTAGCAAAGCAGTAGCAATCCCTGATAAAAACCCCGCATCCACGCAAGGTTTAGTAACACTAAATAGTTTTTTTCTGTTCTGCCTCTGAGTCTTATCACCCACTACCGGCAATTGGTTTCATTACTTGATTTTTTGCCCCCATCCAACTCAGCCTGGCCTTCCGAGCTGCTGCTAGTCCTCACCCCTTCTCCCTCGTACGCTTCGGACCAGCAAGTGCGAGGCTTCTGATGACACAGTGCCATAAATATCACACGCATATTTATTCCGCAGCTCCCGACAACAGTAGCGACGCTGTTTCGACGAGTGTTGACGTCAGCTTGCAAGCACAAAGCGGACGCGTATCTGCTCCTTTCGTGGCAAATGTCGAGGAAAGACGATAGTCGACTGGCGCGAATGCCAACTAAATGCGTCCCCTCTCTTTTCCGCTCACCTCTCATGCTTTTCCTCTCCCGTCTCGTTCCTCCGAAGATAACACGCTATATACGTTATCACGCTTTAGGATAACCCGCTACAGGATAACACACTATAGCGGCGATTTTTGTTTTCCCTTTCGTTTTGGCAGCGTCAATTAGCAGAGCATCCTTTACACGAGACATCGTTTGCCCCAGTTCGAGTCCGTGTCCTTCAATATCGAAGAAATATTAGCGGAGGACATCGACTAAGGGTGGGACGGCTTTCACTCACGACATCCTCTGCCTCCTCGGTGCTTGTCATCAGCATTACGACGGTGCTGATGACGGTGCCCGCGTACGAGGGTCTTACAGTGACGGCAACATAGTCGTCGACCGTAGGAAATCTTCGAAGGACACTCCTTTCGGCGCAGCATCGGGAAGGTTGGCGAGCTGCCGTCTTGGTCCGCACTCACTGCCTGGCAGGTTCCGTCGTGAGTTCCGCGCGTCGGAAACAGTTACGGAAAGTGTCGGGTGTCATGTCGCTCCATACGAGGCGCAATGCCTCTGTCGGGGCCTTTGCACAGTGGTAGCGGCCAATCAAAATCTCAATCGCCGCTCCAAGACCATGCATTTTGGCGGCCATTCTAGGCACGCCGAGTTCGATATATCAGATGTGAAGCTCGTGATAAGGAATATGCTTCGCGTGTATTTCCAAAACACGTTTATTTTTGTTCGATATATAGCATAATTCGCTCTATCCGGGTTCGTTATAGTCGGGTTTGACTTTATCATTTGGTATCGCAAAAACCAAGCATTCATGAAATATTTATTAAAGGAAAACTGCAAATCTCACTTATGCATTCATTTACTGCTTTATGTTTGCGTAATGTCTTGTTCTTTTTCAACCATGTTGGCAACTATGAACATTCATACCGTACCTAGACGCTTACATGTGGCTGTGGGTATACAGCTAAGCATCTGTTTCCCTTTAACCGGGTGGCTGTCTTTCCCAGACAGAAAGACATACAGACAGACCAAAATGTCTGCCTTGATGTAGCCCCCAAAAAAATCGCGCCAATCCACCCCGTGAATATGGTTGGAAAGCAAAGCTGTAAACGGCACCCATAACGATCACCCATGCGACGTCACCTAAAGTAACTCACATCGCTCTAAAAATAGTAAAACCAGAGAGAAGTGAAATGTACTTAACGACACCATTTATTACTTCAAAGAGATATTCTTGGTAAGGTAAATAAATGCATGATGCATGAACGGTGTTTGGTTGAGTTGTATTGGTGTAGCACAAGAGTGGAAACCTATTTGATTAAATTAAAGTAAGCTCCAACCCGGTATTAGACGATCTGACTTCTCCGTCTCTGCGCCGCGGACGGAGGCGACGAGATTTGCGGCAGAGGAGGAGGAGCAAGAGGAAGAAATACTTCTGGTCAGATTTCTGAACGGCCCAGAGTGCAGCCCTGGGGAGTGATTCCTTCTTCTTTGGGGCCCATATGCAGTCCGCGCGGCCTGTGTTCTGTCCACCCGCTGAAGCTGGGTAGGTAGAGAGGGCCTGGACAGCAGCATCTCCCATTGCTCTTGTTGGGCAGTTGACGGAAAGAGAGGAGGGTGCTCAGGGCTAAAGTCGCACACTCCGATTGCGGGGCGGAGTGTTCCTACTTCTGAGCAAAATTTTAATTCAGCTTCGTAGCGATTCGGATGCATTACGTGAAGACGCGTAGGCTGTGGGAAGGAGCCCGGATTGTATGAGCCGTAAGGTAGTTTGTTGTTCTCTGGAAAGGTCAGATCAAGGCGAAGGTACGGTCTGTTTCAGAAGGCGATAATGCTGGGTTATCTCCCTGAACGTGACAAGCGGGTGACAGTCCTCGTGCAGCTCCATAGCACGGGAGGTAAAAGCGCAGGCTTCTTGGGTGGGCGTATTTGTTGCCCTCCATTGAAACGTGAGGGGATGTCCAGATGAGCTGAATGGAACCGTTTGGGGAGTGGTTTTTTAGCACGCGCTGTGCAGGTCAAGACACCAAACCCGACTGGTAATTTCAGTAGGCTTGCTGGAAATCGGTGACTACCCTCCGAAACCCTGGTTGAGTGAGAGCCAAGGCGATGGCTGCCTCTTCTGCTGCCGTCATTTCTTGGGTCCTAAGCGAGGTACACGCAAAGAGGTTGGTTCTAGAGGGAGCCACGATGATGGCGTATTGCTACCCTCGATGTTTGGAGGCGTCTGTGTAGATAACTGCATGATCCCCACAGAGGGTGGTGTTTAGCGCTTGAGCCCGTGCTTTTCGGTGACCTTCGTCATGTGAGGGGTTAATATTACTAAGTAGAGGGAGCACCTTTAGTTTTAATCGCCAAGAGTCTGGGAATACGTCAAGCGGAGTGACATTCTGGGCTGCCCAGTCAATCTGGTGAAGCATGCGGTTATCCACCGCAGTTCTGAGTCGTACCTTCTGGGCAGAAAGATGGCCTTCTATCAGCTCTTCCACCGTGTTGTGGAGCCCCGCGCTAAGCAGCCTCTGTGTGGACGCACTCATGAGAAGACCAATGGCCTGCTCGACCGCCTCTCTAATCATTATATACAGCATCTCTATGTATTCCTTGCCGAGAAGAAGACAGGGGGTTGAACGTAAGTGACTCTCGAGAGGACAAAAGATTCAATAAATCGAAATCTACCGGATTCCTTTTGGCATCGCTTCTTGGCTGTCCTTTCTTTCCCTTTCATTTCCCGTATCCCCTCCCCCCTGAGTAGGGTAGCCAACCGGACAGTATTCTGGTTAACCTCCCTGCCTTTCCTGTACTATTCCTTCCTTCCTTCTTGGTGGCAGCTCATGTGTATGTGTATGATTTGATTAATGCTGTTTTTGAGGTGCTGCAAAGAGACGTCACTCTTGGTGTTATCCTCGAGATGTGGGCCCAGGATCTTGACGCTCGAGCTTGGAGTGATGGCCTGGCCATCAAGAAGTATTTGAATGTATTCCTTGATTTGGCGTGGGGGCGGACGACAAGGAGCTGTGAATATTTACGTGAACAGTGGAGGCCACAGGCCTTAGCACATTGGCGTACTAGAAGTGATTGATTGATTGATTGATTGTAGGGTTTTAACGCGCCTACGCAACGCAGGCGATGAGGCGCGCCGTAGTGGAGGGCTCCGGATTAATTTTGACCACCTGGGGATCTTTAACGTGCGCCGAAATCTCGCACACACGGGCGTTTTAAAGCAAAGCTTTTTACCTCTACCCCCCAAGGGTTCTTTCGCGACCGTTGGTGTCACCAGAAAACCCCAGTGAACAAATAAAAGAATTTACTGGCACCGCCGGGATTCGAACCTGGAACTAATAGACCAACAAAGCGAGAGCACGTTGTCCTACCGATTTAGCTACGAGACCACGCGAAGACAGGGAAGGCAGGTGGTGTACTCTCCAAGCACATCTACGGGTTTACCCCCTGCGTTCTCGCTGAATGCCACGTGAAAGTGTCAAGCCACCACTCACGCCCGTCTAGCGGCCCTGTGCGCACCTTGCTCATGTGAAAAGAGTTACAAAAATTAAAGGAAGCTCACACCAATGCATGACATCTCACTTCTAGTACTCCCGGCCGCGGCGGCCGCTTTTCTGATTGAGGCGAAAAGCAAAAACGCCCGTGTGTACGAGATTTCGGCGCAGGTTAAACATCCCCAGGTGGTCAAAATTAATCCGGAGCCCTCCACTACGGCGCGCCTCATCGCCTGCGTTGCGTCGGCGCGTTAAAACCCTACAATCAATCAATAAATCACTTCTAGTACGCCAATGTGCTAAGGCCTGTGGCCTCCACTGTTCACGTAAATATTCACAGCTCCTTGTCGTCCGCCCCCACGCCAAATCAAGGAATACATTCAAATACTTCTTGATGGCCAGGCCATCACTCCAAGCTCGAGCGTCAAGATCCTGGGCCCACATCTCGAGGATAACACCAAGAGTGACGTCTCTTTGCAGCACCTCAAAAACAGCATTAATCAAATCATACACATACACATGAGCTGCCACCAAGAAGGAAGGAAGGAATAGTACAGGAAAGGCAGAGAGGTTAACCAGAATACTGTCCGGTTGGCTACCCTACTCAGGGGGGAGGGGATACGGGAAATGAAAGGGAAAGAAAGGACAGCCAAGAAGCGAGGCCAAAAGGAATCCGGTAGATTTCAATTTATTGAATCTTTTGTCCTCTCGAGAGTCACTTACGATCAACCCCCTGTCTTCTTCTCGGCAAGGAATACATAGAGATGCTGTATATAATGATTAGAGAGGCGGTCGAGCAGGCCATTGTTCTTCTCATGAGTGCGTCCACACAGAGGCTGCTTAGCGCGGGGCTCCACAACACGGTGGAAGAGCTGATAGAAGGCCATCTTTCTACCCAGAAGGTACGACTCAGAACTGCGGTGGATAACCGCATGCTTCACCAGATTGACTGGGCAGCCAGAATGCCACTCCGCTTGACGTACTCCCAGACTCTTGGCGATTAAAACTAAAGGTGCTCCCTCTGCTTAGTAATATTAACCCCTCACATGACGAAGGTCATCGAAAAGCACGGGCTCAAGCGCTAAACACCACCCTCGGTGGGGATCATGCAGTTATCTACACAGACGCCTCCAAACATCGAGGGTAGCAATACGCCATCATCGTGGCTCCCTCTAGAACCAACCTCTTTGCGTGTACCTCGCTTAGGACCCAAGAAATGACGGCAGCAGAAGAGGCAGCCATCGCCTTGGCTCTCACTCAACCAGGGGTTCGGAGGGTACTCACCGATTTCCAGCAAGCCTACTGAAATTACCAGTCGGGTTTGGTGTCCTGACCTGCAGAGCGCGTGCTAAAAAACCACTCCCCAAACGGTTCCATTCAGCTCATCTGGACATCCCCTCACGTTTCAATGGAGGGCAACAAATACGCCCACCCAAGAAGCCTGCGCTTTTACCTCCCGTGCTATGGAGCTGCACGAGGACTGTCACCCCCTTGTCACGTTCAGGGAGATAACCCAGCATTATCGCCTTCTGAAACAGACCGTACCTTCGCCTTAATCTGACCTTTCCAGAGCACAACAAACTACCTTACGGCTCATACAATCCGGGCTCCTTCCCACAGCCTACGCGTCTTCACGTAATGCATCCGAATCGCTACGAAGCTGAATTAAAATTTTGCTCAGAAGTAGGAACACTCCGCCCCGCAATCGGAGTGTGCGACTTTAGCCCTGAGCACCCTCCTCTCTTTCCGTCAACTGCCCAACAAGAGCAATGGGAGATGCTGCTGTCCAGGCCCTCTCTACCTACCCAGCTTCAGCGGGTGGACAGAACACAGGCCGCGCGGACTGCATATGGGCCCCAAAGAAGAAGGAATCACTCCCCAGGGCTGCACTCTGGGCCGTTCAGAAATCTGACCAGAAGTATTTCTTCCTCCTCCTCCTCCTCCTCCTCTGCCGCAAATCTCGTCGCCTCCGTCCGCGGCGCAGAGACGGAGAAGTCAGATCGTCTAATACCGGGTTGGAGCTTACTGTAATTTTATCAAAAAGGTTTCCACTCTTGTGCTACACCAATACAACTCAACCAAACACCGTTCATGCATCATGCATTTATTTACCTTACCAAGAATATCTCTTTGAAGTAATAAATGGTGTCGTTAAGTACATTTCACTTCTCTCTGGTTTTACTATTTTTAGAGCGATGTGAGTTACTTTAGGTGACGTCGCATGGGTGATCGTTATGGGTGCCGTTTACAGCTTTGCTTTCCAACCATATTCACGGGGTGGATTGGCGCGATTTTTTTTTTGCTTTTCGCCTCAATCAGAAAAGCGGCCGCCGCGGCCGGGAGTACTAGAAGTGAGATGTCATGCATTGGTGTGAGCTTCCTTTAATTTTTGTAACTCTTTTCACATGAGCAAGGTGCGCACAGGGCCGCTAGACGGGCGTGAGTGGTCGCTTGACACTTTCACGTGGCATTCAGCGAGAACGCAGGGGGTAAACCCGTAGATGTGCTTGGAGGGTACACTACCTGCCTTCCCTGTCTTCGCGTGGGCTCGTAGCTAAATCGGTAGGACAACGGGCTCTCGCTTTGTTAGTCTATTAGTTCCAGGTTCGATTCCCGGCGGTGCCCGTAAATTCTTTTATTTGTTCACTGGGGTTTTCTGGTGACACCAACGGTCGCGAAACAACCCTTGGGGGGTAGAGGTAAAAAGCTTTGCTTTAAAAAGTCAATCGCCTTTATTCAGCAGCCCCGACTGATAAGCCGCATAAAATAGAGTGGCACTCTAGGGCTGCGCACGTGCACGGCAGTATGCGGCAGCCTACACACAAAGAACCTGCACGGACGGATGAAGTTCGATATCAATATAGGTAGCGTTGTAGCGTTCCGTCGAGACAGAAGCGAAGTGAAACGTTGACGGTTCCGCTAAGACGGAGCGATAAAAAACTCCCAAGCATTTCCCCGAGGGTGAACATGGTTAAGTGCGAATGCACGGGGTGATGCTATGAGGGGGAGTAAAGTTAAAATCCGTTGGCATTCGCCCGTGAGCGCGCGCGAGCCGAACCACGGAGGTCTGGCAGTTTATCGCTGCATACATAGGGGGGTAGCCGCGCCGAGCCAGGTGGCTGAGAGAGGAGGCGAGCGCAAGGGGAGAGGGACAGCGGCGCACGGCAGCTGCAGCCGAGCGAGGGGGAGAGGAGAGAGTGTGACGTCACGGTGGAGAGAGAGGCGCGCGGCAGCTGCTGGGGAGAGGAGGCGCGCTGTGACGTCATACCGTGACGTCACGGCGCGAGGACCGGTGCGGGCAGCGGCGCGCACCCGCGCAGCCACGGCGAGGAGGGGGAGCGAGCGCGGTGACGTGGTGAAGTGACGTCACCGCGCCGTTGCTACCGACGCTCCTCTCCGCACCACGCCGTTGCTAGGGAGAGGAGGACTGCGGACGCCGCCGCCGCCGCCACCGGCGGTGGAAGGTTTGGGGTCGCTTATAAAGTGCATTCGCACTTAAAACATCTTGAAGTTGCGTACGGCCGGAAACGACGGAACAAGTGTATGATTTCACGTCACGTATCGCTACATCTTGTAGCGTACAGGTTACGTCTCGCCTTTCAAACGCTGCGGCCGTAGGTTCGAGTGTCCTTCAGCATTTTTTTTTCCCTCTGCGGATGGCTGTGGTTGGAGTTTTGTGACAGCGATACTTCGCCCCCGCTTTAAAGAGGCTTTAAACAGGGTTCCAAAGGTTGCGATTTTGCGAGTGAAATCGCTGGAGTACTATCCAAGGAACGTTCGGTATTCGCCAAGTTTTCCTTCGTTCAAATGTGGCACAAATAGGGCCTGGAGCTCTGACCCTCTCAGCGTGCCTCCAAAACACTATGTAAAGTGTCACGTCAGCGATCAGGCGCAAGACCACGCAGAAAACTGGGCAAGGTTCAGGATGCGCGCAACCATTGCTTGACTCAGCTCAACGGCACGTCACGCTTTTTTATTAGCAGCCGACCTGCAGGCTCCTCCTAGAACTGCCGAGCGGGAACGATCGGCCAGCTCGCGGTTCTAACTCACCGGCGGCCGTGCGCTTCGCGTTGGTCATGGGCGCGGGGGCACGTCAGTTTAAGAATAGGGAAACCAGCGTTTGAAGGGCAGTAGGGGTGTGACAAACAAAACGTGCTTGCTCACGGCAGTAATTGAAGATCTACACCGACGACTAGGGACACGGTAGTGTTACATACGGGAAGCCGTACCCTAGCCAAGCTCCGTCGCCTCCGACATGCGTGTGGTAGCGTGGTGAAGCGAACGGCCAGCATTGAAAAAGACCAGAAGCCGAAGGCAATCTGAACTTGTTTACTGTATGGCGAGAGATACGCCGAAGCCCGACAAGAACAATGCCCCGACAGGCGAGGTTACAGTACAGGACTCGAGCAGAGTGACAGCATTGATTCCCTGCTCAAACAGGAATGAACTACGGCGCTTTGGGGGAATGAACTAAAGCGCTAACGGTCAAACAAGCGTTCCCTCTACATTTTGCACGCTACACGAACAGTACAGACAAACACA
This sequence comes from Haemaphysalis longicornis, assembly GCF_048455015.1. Classification (NCBI taxonomy): domain Eukaryota; kingdom Metazoa; phylum Arthropoda; class Arachnida; order Ixodida; family Ixodidae; genus Haemaphysalis; species Haemaphysalis longicornis. The sequence continues at coordinate 167,590,187 of NW_027526361.1, read as the reverse complement.
ACGCTCTTTCCAGAGTTTGTGAGCGGTCGGTAGTAGCGGCGCACGCTGTGTGCGAGAGAGGGGAGAGAGGAGGTCCCCAAAGCGGCTTCTGCGTCCTTCGTTCAAGTTGAAGCATGCCTCGTCTGCCACCGCCGAAGTTTGAATCACGCCGATAGCGAGGCGCCAGCGGTCCAGACATGTAGCAGCTTGTTTGAATCCGTCGGCTGCAAGCGTGAATAACTGACAGGGAGGCTGCTCGAAAGGTGAACGTAGAGGAGGCTTCGCCACACAGCCGAAGAGTGTTGCACAAAGCACTGCAGCGGGCTGATTCGTAATAGGTTGTCCGTCGGAGGTCCGGGATCCCGATGAATAAGGGTCTTCAACCGTTGACCGGAGGGATGCTTTCCAAACGAAGTGGTCGCCAGATGCTCGACTCCAGACCTAGGCTGTACTACACCGAGCTGGAGCTTCACCGGGCCGGTCACTGGACGAATAGTGGCTCCCCAAGAACGTCTCTTGCTTGGTCAGGCAAGCAACGGAACAACACAAGAAGACAACCACATCGCACGCAAGTGCGAAGACAAATCCACACTGAAGCTCTACCAGGCTTTTATAAGTGATAAAATACGCGAATAACTAGCTACACTAGTTATATTTTAGCCCAGCAGTACTTTAGCCAAGCACACAAATTTTAAAGGCGAAATTTGGCGTGATTGGAAATGTCCCACACAAAAGAAATGTAATCGTAAAGGGCGAAACCTGCTTCAGGAAAAAAGAATGAAATTGAGAAAGTCAGGCGTCTACAGGCCACTTCTCGCGTTGAGAACTGCACTTTGAGTTCTCGTCATTGCCCTGAGCTTTCCACTTATTGACTCGCACCTTACGTGCGCCCGTTGTCTGAAAGCTGCTGCGACCGGTCGAGAGGACATCGGCCTTCTTCCGAGACGCATCTCGAGCATGCGGAGAAAAGTGCTTTAATTTCGACCGCTCGAGCAAGGCACGTGCTTTCGTTCTCGGCCGCTCCGAGGTGCGCTGAGACCCGGTGCACAGCGTACTTGCGGCGCTGCCACTCGGTATGCGCACTCCAGAAATTGCCTGCTGCTCTCACTCTGGTCTACTACGTGAAAGCCAAGCTTGCCCTTTCTGCAACTCGCAGCGAAATGCCCCGTCTTGCCGCAGTTGTAACACGCAGCCTGTTTGCGCGCTTCAAAAGCTTTCTTTTGGTGCCGCTCCTCAGCATCTGCACTCTTTTAGATGCAGCGCATCTGATTCACTCGCCTTGTCCCTCCGGTGTCGTCGTCGTTGTCGTCGTCGTCGGCCTTGTCCACCCCTACCCCATTCTCCTCGCCGCGCCAGCTGCGCTCTCCGCCGCTCACCACCCCCACTCCTCTCCGATAGCGAACACTCTCTCGCGAGGGGCATTGGATTGGATTCGATTGGATATGATAGTATTGGATTGGATTGGCTTGGCTTGGCTTGGATTGGCTTAGATTGGATTTGGATTGGATTGGATTAAAGTGGACTGTGTCGGATTATGTTGCGTCATAGCCGCGGAACGTTGCGTCATAGCCGCGGCAGACGCGCTGGGGCCGGCGCATGTGCAGTACTCTCTTTTCCGCGGTTTCCTCTCCTTCGGGCGCGCTGCGCATATAACCGGTGTGCCGTTCTCCGGCGAAGCAACATCCACGCTTGGCTCCAACACCTAGAGTCCACGCCGCTTTACAAGTACGCCAACGTCGTCATCGACTGGGACCGGCTTACGCAGTCCCCTCAACGTTATGCGCGCTAAAAAACGCGGTCCCTTCGCCGCTCCGCCTATGCGTCGCATCTACACAGGGGTTCCCGCGAGGGGAGGTGGGAGTTTTTTTTCATTTTCGCGGCCAGTTTCACTATCCGCGGAAACGAATTTGCTAGCTACACCGTCTTCCTGTGGAGCTTCGACTTTCGGTCCTGACTTATCAGGCCTCGGCCTCAACTCTGTTCGGCCGTCTTTCGTCGTCGGCTAGTGAGCTGCATAATCCCCATCATTTACCCCTGGCTTGTCTTGCACCCAAAGTCTCAGTTGTTCTGGTAGACGGCGCTAAAACTGCTCAAAACCGAAGCACTACACTACTTTTTCGTGGTCTCCGAAAGCCTTCGCTCTTTGAGCAATGCTTCCATGCTAGCCCTCAGCTTGTAGGCGAACTCCGAGTACGACTCGCCCTTAGCTTTCTCGGCTGCACGGAATTTCTGGCGAAACCCCTCTGCCGAAAGCCTGTACTTACGGAGGAGGTTCGACTTGACTTTCTCGTGGTCCTCCGTCTCTTTGCAAGCGGGCCATCACGTCGAATTCCTCACCTGGGAAAAGCGTAAGCACCTTTAGCGGCCAAGTGTCTCGGCTAAAGTGGGCCTTGTCGCACGTATGCTCGAAATTGACCAAAAAAGACTCATGTCTTCTCCTACCATGTAGGGTCGCATTAGACCCTTCATTCACACCGTAGGTCACTCAGTCCCCGCAGACTGCGCGATCCTGTCACTCACACGTGTAGATCAAGACGTCTCGATGTCAAGGCACTGCATTTCCAGCTCATCCTGTCGCTCGAGTTGACGTTTTCTCTCCTCGCGTTCGAATTCCTCCCCTCGTTGCGTTTTCTGCCTCTCGAGCTCGTGTTCTTGTTCCTGTTTCTGCCTCTCGTGTTCCTCACGCTGGCGCTCAGCCTCTGCAGCCTGACGTTTCGTGGTCTCCCGGACATTGATCAACTCAATGCACTCTGACAGCTCATCATCCTCAGCCCCAACAGCGACTATAGCCTGTATCAGCTCTGGCTTTTTCACGGCCTCCGAAACACCCAAGTGCAACTCTTTTGCAATCTCCATCAACTGGGGTTTTTTCAAAGCCCTAAAATTCATAGCCGGAGTGGACTAATGCTTTCCCACTGCACCAAAACTGTTTTCCGCAAATAACCCACGCGAAAAAAACACACGCCCTACCAGCTATCCTCAGAAGAATGGTAATACTCAGTGATGAAAAGTCCAAACTCACCTTTGACCGCCGTGAATTTTGCGAAGTCCGAAGCGGCCTTGACGTCCATGGCGTTGGATCTCGCACCGCAGGCTCCAGGTGTTGCGAAGTTGCCATCCGACCGCTGCCAAGCAGTTGTTGCGACGCTGTTATCCCACCACTGACAGAGTGTTGCTGCATACCCGAAGGCATACCCGAGCCGAGCTCCGTCGCCTCCAACATGCGTGTGGTAGCGCGGTGAAGCGAGCGGCCAGCCAATGTTGCTGCCTTGAAAAAGACCAGAAGCCGAAGGAAAACTTAACTTGTTTACTGCATGGCGAGAGATGAACCGAAGCCCGACAAGAAGAATGCCCCGAAGGGCGAGGTTACAGTTCGGTACTCGAGCAGAGTGACAGCATCTATTCACTGCTCCAACAGGAATGAACTACAGCGTTTGGGGAGGGGGCGGCGGTGGGGCGGGGTCTTCATCATCATCACCAGCCTATCTAGGTCCACTGCAGGGCAAAGGCCTCTCCCATTATTCTCCCATTGCCCCGGTCCTGTTCTGACTGCGACCAATTTATCCCCGCAAACTTCTTGATCTGATCTGCCAATCTAACCTTCTGCCGCCCCCTGCCCCTCTTGCCTTCTCTAGGGATCCACTCTGTAACCTTTAATGACCAACGGTTATCTTGCCTTCGCATTACATGCCCTGCCCACGTCCATTTCGTCTTCTTAATTTCTACTAATATGTCCATATCACGCGTTTGTTCCCCGACCCACTCCGCTCTCTTCTTGTCCCTTAATGTTACACACATCATCTTCCGTTCCATTGCGCCCTGTGTCTCCCTTAATTTAAGTTGAACCCTCTTCGTGAGCCTCCAAATTCCTTCCCCGTGGGTGAGTACAGGTAAGATGCAGCTGTCATACACTTTCTTCTTCAGGGACAATGGTAGGCTGGCATTCATTATCTGAGAATGCCTGCCGAGTGCACTCCACCCCATTCTTATCCTTCGAATGATTTATGCCTTATTGTTGGGATCCGTGGTTGTAACTTGGCCTAAGTAGATATATTCGCTTACCATTTCCACTGCTTCGCCACCTATTTGAAAACGCTGTTCTGCCCCGAGGTTATGAATCATTAGTTTTCATTATATTAGTTTTCAGATTGATTTGATTGATTTTAGGGCTTAACTCACCGACGCAAAGCAGGCTACGAGGCGCGCCGTAGTGGAGGTCTCCGGATTAACTTTGACCACCTGGCGATCTTTAACGTGCGCCGAAATATCGTACACATGGGCGTTTTTCCTTTTCGCGTCCATCAGAAAAGCTGCCGCCGCGGCCGGGAATCGAACCCGTGACCTCGTGCTCAGCAGCGCAACACCTTAGCCACTGAGCCAACGCGGCGGGTATATTAATTGATTTTTTTTTCAGGCCTATGGTTCTACTTTGTCCTGTGCGGTAAGCATGCTTTGCAATTCGTCCCCCGAGTTACTTAGCAAGGCAATGTAATCACCAAATCTGAGGTTACTGAGGTAATCTCCATTACCCCTTACTCCCACCTGTTCCCAGTCCAATTTTGTGAATACTTCTTGTAAACATGCTGTGAATAACCATGGAGAGATTGTGTCTTCATGTCGGATGCCCTTCCTTATAGGTATTTTACTGCTCTCCTTATGAACTATGATGGTAGCTGTGGACCCAATGTAAATATCCTCTAGTATTTTTACATGATGCTCATCTGCACCCTGGTTCCGTAACACCTGAATGACTAACACCCAAAGCTCGAATGGTCAAACAAGCGTTCCCTCTACATTGTGCACACGACACGAACGGTACAGATGCTCTTTCCAGAGTTCGTGAGTGGTCGGTAGTAGCTGCGCACGCTAAGTCCGAGACGGGGGAGAGAGGGGTCTCTGCAACGGCTTCCGCGTCCTTCGGAAATGTCGAAGCATGCCTCGTCTGCCACCGCTGAAGTTTGAATCACGCAGAGAGCGAGGTGACAGCGATCCCGACTTTCGCAGACATGTAGCGGCGTGTTTGGATCCGTCGGCTGCAAGCGGGAGTCACCGACAGGGAGGCCTGCTCGGAATGCGCACGTAGTGGAGGCTTCGCCACACAGCCGAGGAGCGCGGCACAAAGACAGAAGCAGAGCGGCGGGTTGATTCGTAACAGTAGCCATTCCGTATGCGGGGCTGCCGTGGCGAACAGGTCCTCCGAAGTCGAGACGCTCAGAAGAGACTTAGCATCGCTGCAGTTCTTGTCACCGCTTTAGGACGCCGTGCCGACGACAATCACAAGCGCAATCTCTCTCTGCACTATCATTCCCTATCACGCATTTGATTTTCACCAATAGTCCCGCTCTGCCCGCCGCTGACAAGGTTTAGGTACTGCGGTGTATGCCGTATCGTGCATACACCGCAGAGTCTGCTTCTTGACCGTGGAGGCAAATGCTTGCAGCGGTCGCGCGTGTAGCGGCGTTTCCACCAGCAGAGACCCTGCGTATTTTTAGCGTTATTCATACCTTGTAAAAGACGCGCATACCTACAAACTCAGCTAAGCTCGTGTGACGTATAGCGACGGTGGATATTCGTCCTTACTATGATGCGCTGCTCCCGCACCCGTGCAGCGCATCTTACCCGCAACCGCACCCGCGTTTCCACCGGAGCTGGGAACGCTGCTTGGCTACTGCATTTAAAGGCCCACCAATAGCGGCACCGTACTGTGGAGTGCATGGTGCATCGTAGGGGCCCAGTCACAGCTTTCTGCCGCACGTCAGAGCGCGGCAGAATGGTGGTGAAGAAGCGATAGGTAAACAAGCTAGAAAGAAAGAAAGGATTTTTTGCGTGTTTGTGCGGCCCCTGCTTTACGCAGAGGCTTAATATTTGGTATACGTTGTCATGAAGGGGAACTTAAGTGATTGCGTGATTGAAATGGGGACCTTCGGAAGCCTACCCTAATAAAAACAGCCATATAGCGAATCTCACAATGATGACGGCTCCAAAAACACTTCTCCTTCGTCGTTGTTCACCCCTGCTCTGTAACGGTCACACGCAAGGCGCTTGTTACAATGCGGCTTCGCCTTAGCCGTAGCCATTTGACGCCGGTGACAAAAATACGTGGCATTTAGCCTCCCATCTGATGGAAGCATGTGAAGAGGGTACATGGGGTTACCAAGCTCAGAGTTGTTGCTCCCCCTAAAACGTATCACTAAAAAGTACAGTGCGCATTACGTGGGGTTGCAGATGGTGTCGTTTGGACGTCGTAAGAGACGTTTCCCAGTCACCGCAGAGCCCGGTAAAGACCAAAGAAACTCTTCAGGATTTTTCCGACAGCCGTCGACGTCTACTTGTTGTCCGCACCCATGCATGCTCTCCTGGCGGTGTTGTAGAAGAAGGTCACAAAGGAAAGAACTTCGTACTAGCTTTTCTGCTCGACGTCAACAAATATGCTAAGCATGTCGGAAATGGTCCTGTTCAATCGTTTAGTGAGACTGTTCGTTTCGGGATAGAGTAAAGCCCGTTTATATCGAACACGGATATATTGAATTATTGCCTATATCGAACCCTTGTACAATTCAGATAAAAATTACATGCATATTAAACTGTTTATATCGAACGCGATTTGGCTCACAATGGATATATCGAACTCTCCAGCGCCGGATTTTCCCCTGTCCTTAGGCATGCTCAGGTAATTTACAACAAACAGAAGTAAAAGAAAGCCACCGGTAATTGCTGGTTAATAACCTGATACCTTTTTTGGGAGCCAGAATCAAACGGTGTATTGGCCAATTGTCGGGTATAGCAGTAGTTTTAATTGAAACATCAAAAAATACTACGAGAAATTAACCTAGTATTTCTGCATACCTTTTTAGAAAAAAAAAGCTGTAATATCATGGAGGCGTGTCGATTTTTTCCGCTAATCGCAATAAAAGATCAACCAAAACTTTCAAGAATATAATTAAAAATCATGCACCCCCCACCCGCGAAACGACGACGATGTTTAAACACAAAGGTTCCTCAAACGTAATGGATTCTTTGGTTTGGCCATCCCACTCTGCAAGTATATACTACTCTGGAGGTGTGCATTTTTTTCAATAATACCCCGAGCAACTCTCCGTAGGCCTAAAGTTTGGGTTTGGGGTGTATGAAGTGTACGGCGCAAATCAGAACAAGTCAGGAAATAACAAGCATGTGACTAGGCCAAACATGCAGCCACCATCGCAACCTCCACTGGCTTCGCGGCTTGGCAGCTTGCGAATGTCGGCACGGCTTGAATTCTACATTTATATGTATAATTGTTCGTGAGTTATGAAGGTTAACTTGCGAAGAAAGATTTTATATGTTTCTTTGAGAGCTTATTCGTGCGGATCTCATTCTGTTCTAGGTCCCATGACTCTTGGAACATCAGCTCAGTCGATGTTTACGTCATCTGTGCTGGGCCACTGATAGCTTCATTTTGATTGTTTACGCAATCATTTTCCAGGGGTCTAGGCCCACTCTCCACAAGTCCACTCGTCATAGGCCAACTCGTCACAGGGCATTTCGTACGAGGAATTCTCGTATCATCGGAATATTCGTCACACGGAAAACTCGCATTATGAGCTGTTTTGGAAAGTCGAAGCGATGTTTCCGCCGGCTATACGTCGCCCATTTAAGAATAATGTAGACGAGCGAGTGTTCCTTCAAAATTTTTGACATAGGCAGTTAGGTGAATGTGCCGTAATACCGAGTTAATTACATTAGATTGATAATTGCATGCAAATGTGTAATAAATGGCACGCGGAAAAAGTAAACAAATTGTCATAAATGACGCAGTGAACAGGTTGTGCATGAAACAAAAAAATGTTTATTGCACTCGCTTTGTACCGTTGTGCTATTTGTACTATTGCACTGTTGTCTCGCGATCTCGTTGTGTAGGCGTCTTCAACGCTGGGTTCCGACGTTGTTCACTGCATCAGTTCAGAAGCGGATGTTCCGGGCAATATTCCGAAGCGTGTTGACCGGGGCTCCGCTGCCGCGATCAGCCAGGATTCTTGCGATGCGATCGTTTACATCTTGGTATTGGCGTGCGAGCCGTGGGGGGTGCTGTCCGACGTCTAACTGGGTCGTCCTAAGTTTCTGGAGCCCTTGCTCACCCAAAGGAAACAGCACTCGACGTTTCACTGAAACGAAAAAGTAGTAATTCAAATTATTCAATTTATCTTATGAGCGCATTTTAATAATAACCAGAATACATTGCAGGCACAGTACAATAACAGACCTGAAAGCCGCGATGCCAGGCCTCCACCGAGTTGTTCGTGCGTGGCAAATCTTGCAGCGCGGCTTCATGCACATACCACAGGTGGGACGGGAACAGGGCACTTTGTATTCTGTTGCGCCACCCCCAACGATATAGGTGTCTTCAAAGTACATGGCCAAATCTGAGGCGCAGCTTGGCCAGAGTTCAAGACGGTCGTCGAACGCGTCCGGAACCTCTGACACCGGCAGGAATGCCAATGCCGGTAGCATGCGCATCTAAAAAACGAAACAATGGGAATTTAACTAAAAGTTGCCGTTTAGCCGCGGGTATATATAATTCCGTCATAGTAATAAAAAAACACGACCTGGGGCCTCCGTAGTTTACAGTACCTAGAGTTTGTCCCATCCGTATTCTTCTTCAAGTTCCCGTCTTTTTTGCGCTAGAAAACCTGCCCCAGCTTTGAGTAGGATCCTCGGCATGCTTGTGTAGAATTTTATCAGGTCACTCTGCGGTAATTTTGCTCACATAACCTCAGCCGATGAACCGCTTGAAAAATAATCGCGACTAAAATATTAATCGATTAATCGGAAGGTTTATTCATCAATCACCCACCCCTAGTTTAGAGGTGAAGCGGACTTTCAGATAATCGGTGTGAGCTCGGTTTTAGTAAGCTGGCTTTCCCACATAATGTGCTGCGCAGTGAAGCATTGCCATTTATCCAACAGCGAAGCACTGCTATGGCGACTGCTGCCAACCCCTACGCTCCCCTGTCGATACCACCTGCGCCGTATTTATCGTTCCGTGTACCCCTCCCCAACTGCCCGGCCTGCAGAGCAGTGGAAACACTGGACCACCTCCTTTGGAACTGTCCCCACGACCCCTATTCCCCCTTACCATACGGTGGGCACTGGGCTGAGGCGCTGGGCAGCTCCGACCTGTTTATCCAACGGGTGGTCACAGCGAGGGCTGCTGCGGTCACCAGTACACCGGTCACCACGCTCCACTAAGGGGCCTTTAAAGGCTGAATAAAATGTTTGTCCTCCTGCTCCTCTTCCCGTGCCGCCTCTTCGTGTACACTGCTCGCCACACGCAGCGTCCACCCCCCCCCCCCTGCTGCTATTTTAGGGGTGGGGTAGAGGATAGTTGCCAGCTTGCTTGGCCTGTTGTGAACTGTGCGCTCAGAGTGCCGATGTTGCGCGCGCAAACCACTAGGAAAAGAGTGAAGAAAACAACAAGAGGGTGCCTATTGCATCCATATTTTTTAGCCCGATGTACTTTCTTCCCCTGTCTGCCGCCAATAGGACTCATTTATATTTGCCAACCAACCAAACTTTGACGCATCAGCCTTCTTCGAAGTCGAAATGAATGTTTCAAATGGGGCGTTTCACGACCGACAGAACTCTTTGTGGGACTAACCTTTTATTACCAATAAGCACAACCAATAGTGCCGGAATGTTAACTAACCTAACGTCCTTTCTAAGGACTTTAAATGGGCCTCCGGCCATTCAGCCGTCATTCCCAGAGCATCGCTCATGTTGCATCTGTCCAGACAATGTGAAATGTAGCTAATTTAATAATGGTATTTAAGAACTCCGGATTAAATTAAGAGCAATTTGGTACTGTAGTATAATTATGTGCGGTCGGCATAAGTGTACGTGTCATTAGGCGTCCACCAAGGATCAATTCTGGGGCTCTCTTTGTTATTTACATCGAGTGATTGTAAAAGAAAGACCGTGGTTCGAATCGCGGTGCCGGACAATTACCACCGAGAAAAAAAAACCGCGCTATCTGGAATTGCAGATTGGGGCTTGGGGTGCAGCCTGACCTCGGCGACCATTGCCGGTAACGTACTCCCTCACCAGAGCAGGATTGGCCACCCTGGTGTAGTAACGGCCACAACCTCCCACGAATACGCCAATTAACCCACGGCCCTCAGTCTAAAGTGGCTGCGAAGCAACTGATCACGGCGGCGGTCAGACCTGTGACGCAGCAGAGGGTGCTAAGAATCCCTGGACCCGGAGAGGCCGCCATTGGAATCTGAACCTGACAACGTTTAACACGAGAACCTTATCTACTGAAGCGAGTCTAGACGTGTTGGTCGAGGAATTAAAGGGCATTAAATGGGATGTCATAGGGCTTAGTGAGGTTAGGAGGACAGGTGAAGCCTTTACGGTGCTGAAAAAGGGACACGTCCTAAGTTACCGTGGTCTAGTGGATACAAGAGAACTGGAAGTGGGATTTCTAGTACATAAAAGCATAGCTGGCAAAACCGGAGAATACTATAGCATTACGAAAGGGCAGCGGGTCATGTAATCAGGCTCAATAAAAGGTACAAGCTCAAGGTGGTACAGGGGTATGCCCCCACGTCTAGCCACGACGACCAGGTAGTTGAACGCTTCTATGAAGATGTGGAATCGGCAACGGCTAAAGTAAAAACACAGTATACCGTAGTTATGGGGGTCTTCAGTGCTAAAGTAGGCAAGAATCAGGCTGGAGACAAGGCAGTTGGGGACTATGGTCTGGGCTGTAGAAATAGCAGGGGGACCTATTAGTTGAGTTTGCAGAACGGAATAGCCTACGCATAATGAATACCTTCTGTAAACGGGAGAGCAGGAAGTGGACGTGGAGGAGCCCGAATGGGGACCATAAAAATGAAGTAGACTTGATATTATTCGATAACCCTGGCGTCGGGAAGGATGTGCAAGTGCTCGGAAGGGTAAGGTGTAGTGACCACTGTGTGGTATGATCTCGAATTAAGCTAGATTTGAGGAGGGACTGTAACAAGGTAGTACGAAAGAAGCCGATTAATGAGGTAACAGTAAAGCGTAACGTAGAAGAATTCAGGATCGTGCTGCAGAACCGATATTCCACCCTTAACGAGGATGCCGAGCTTACGACACAGGAAACCAGCAACAACCTTACACGCATTATCACGGAGCGTGCAGTAGAAGTCGGGAGACGATGGCTAGATACTGGTAAACTCTCCAAGGAGACGAAAGATCTAATTAGGAAACGGCAAACCATGACAATCTCCACCCCAGCTGACAGAATAGAAGTAGCGGAGCTTTCGAAGTTAATCAATAAGCGTAAGACAGCGGACATACGGAAGTATAATATGGAGAGGATCGAATACGCTGTAAAGAACGGAGGTAGCCTGAAAGCAGTGAAGAGACGCCTTGGCGTGGGGAAAAATCAGATGTATGCACTTAAGGATAAGCAAGGCAATGTCATCACAAATAGGGATAAAATAGTCACAGTGGCCGAGGACTTCTATAGGGATCTGTACAGTAGCCGGGACATACAGGATAATGCCGAACGGGACAGTAATTCAGAGGAGATAGACATCCCACCAGTAACTACCGAAGAAGTAAGGAAGGCTTTGAAAGAAATGAAAGGCGGCAAAGCACCTCGTTAGGATCAGATAACAGCAGACCTCTTGAAGGATGGCGGAGAAATTCTACTTGAAAAACTGGCAAACCTGTATACGCAATGCCTAATTACCGCAAGTGTACCGGAATCTCGGAATCTATAAGAAAGGTGACAGGAAGGACTTGAAAAATTACAGGCCGATCAGCTTACTGTCAGTCGTCTACAACGTACTTACCAAGGTAATCGCTAACAGAATTTCTGCAACCTTAGATTTCAGTCAACCTAAACAACAAGTCGGGTTCCGTAAAGGTTATTCAACAATAGACCATATTCACACGATCAATCAGGTGATAAAGAAGTACACCGAAACCCTATATATAGCCTTCATAGATTATGAGAAAGCATGTGACTCGTCTCGAAAAACAAACTGCGCGCAAATTAACGGGGACAAGAACACATGAAGACAGCACAAGCGCAGACTCGCAACTAGTTTATTATTGCACAATACAAAGCTTTAAATGCCCAAGCGCCCACTCGCCACGCCCCCATTGCGTCACAGTTCTCGGCGCACTGAGCCGACAATACCAAAAAAAAATACCGTAACAACAAAACAACAAAACAAAATTTGAGGCGTACGAATGGCGAAAAAATTTCCCCGCATTTCCCCGAGGGGAAGAATGTGAAAGTGCGAATGCACGAGTTGAATTTGCGCGGTTCGGTAATGTTCGCGAAAGAGAGATCACACACACACACACAACTACAAAGAAAGAAAGATGCATTTATTCACAGACACCTATTTGTGTTGTCGTTGTACTTGATTGCTAGAGCGGATCTCAGCTTTGAAATTTTCTGTCAGTACTCCTTTAAGATGGTGCATTAGCCCTTCTCACGCCCGATTCTTGGCCAATCCCCCACGTGGGTATGTGCCATGTCAGCGGCCAGGCTGCGCGCGCCCATCTCCACGTGCGCGGACATCGCCGGTGGACGCAGGTTCAGGGTCGCTTAAGAAGTGCATTGCACTTAAAATCAGCAAAGATAACCGCATCATACATGGATTAAGACCCCCCTCCCACCCCCAACACGCATTCCCAGAATAGGCACCGAAATAGCGCTCAATGTGCATCTAAATATGAGACTTCTCGATTAAGCAGGGCGATAGAGGGATGACCGATGCAATCGGAACCAGCTTTTACGATGTGGCTGGCTTCTATAATTCTCGCGTTTAAGACCCAGCAAACGCGAGAAATTGTATAAGCCAGCCACATCATAAAAGCTCGTTCCGATTGCAACAGTCATCCCTCTATCGACCTGCTTAATCGAGAAGTCTCATATTTAGATGTACATTGAGCGCTATTTCGGTGCCTCTTCTGGGAATGCGTGTTGGGGGTGGGAGGGGGGTCTTAATCCATGTATGATGCGGTTATCTTTGCTGATTTTTCGCCATTCGTGCGCCTTAAAGTTCGTTTTGTTGTTTTGTTGTTACTTTTTTTTGTATTGTCGGCGGAGTGCGCCGAGAACTGTAACGCATTGTGGGCGTGGCAATTGGGCGCTTGGGCATTCAAAGCTTTATATTGTGCAATAATAAACTAGTTGCGAGTCTGCGCTTGTGCCGTCTTCATGTGTTCTTACCCCCGTTAATTTCCGCGCAGTTTGTGTTTCGAGATGCATCATTACCAACTCGCCCAACTCTCAACCATTTGACTCGGTCGAAACCCTAGCAGTCATTCAGGCATTACGGAACCAGGGGGTAGATGAGCATTATGTAAAAATACTAGAGAATATCTACAATGGGTCCACAGCTACCCTCATCTTCCATAAAAAGAGAAGTAAGATACCTATAAGGAAGGACGTCAGACGAGGAGACACAATCTCTCCAATGTTATTCACAGCATGTTTACAAGAAGTATTCAGAACGTTGGATTGGGAACAGGTGAGAGTAAGGGTTAATGGAGAATACCTTAGTAACCTCAGATTTTCTGATGACATAGCCTTGCTAAGCAACTCGTGGGACGAATTGCGAAGAATGCTTTCCGCACTAGGCTAACAGAGTAGAACCGTGGGCCTGAAAATCATTGTGCAGAAAACTAAACTAATGATCAATAACCTCAGGACAGCACAGCAGTTTGGAATAGGGGCGAGGTAGCGGGAGTGGTAAAAGAATATAACAGTTAGTCCAAGTTGTGACCCCGGATACCAACTGCTGCAGCAGCGTTATAAGGACATACGGGCAGCAGCGTTATAAGGGCATAAGGGACATAAGGGCATAAAGGATATAAGGGCAGCAGCGTTATAACAACATACGCAGCCTACCATTGTCCCTGAAGAAGAAAGTGTATGACAGCTGCATCTTACCGGTAATCACCTACTGGCAGAAACTTCGAGGCTCACTAAGTGGGTTCAACTTAAACTGAGAACGATTCAGAGGGCAATGGAACGGTAAATGATATGTGTAACATTAAGGAAAGAAAGAGAGCAGAGTGGGTCAGGGAACAAATGCATGTTAAGGACATACTAGTAGAAATTAAGAAGAAGAAATGGACGTTGGCAGGGCATGTAATGCAAAGGCAAGATAACCGTTGGTCATTAAGCGCAACAGAGGGGATCCCTAGAAAAGGCAAGCGTAGCAGGGGGCGGCAGAAAGTTAGATGGGCACATCAGATCAAGAAGTTTGCTGGGATAAATTGGTCACATTTGGCACAGTACCGGGGCAATTGGAGAATAATGGGAGAGGAGGCCTTTGCCCTGCAGTGGGCGTAGATAGGCTGGTGAGGATGATGATGATGATATACAATTCCCAATTTCCCAAGATGAATGTGCTGATAAAAAACACGGTAGCAGCATTATTCCAACTTCATAACAACCTAGATTTAAAATATACCGCCTTTTTGGATGGAGCGCTAACAGCCATGACGGTTGCGCTAATTAAAATTGAGTTTGAGTTTGAGTTTATTTTGTTGAAATGGTACATAAACAGGCAAGAAAATGTTGGGCCAATAGCCGAAGCTATTGGAGGCCCATATACAAATGCGGTTGCAGCAAAAAACATCAACACAAGGTTTACGCTAGAAAATTTTAAAAGAGTAAATACACATCAGCATATATGTACTTGAATTCATTCTGCAGATTATACATACATACATATATATATATATATATATATATATATATACATATATATACATATATATATATATATGTATATACATACACACATACACACATATATATATACACATACATACACAACATATATACACATACAGACAGTGTACTCATCTATTGAATCATATATGCATAAATTTACGCGTGCATACATGAAATTGTACATGAATATATGGCAGTATCTGTGTGCACGCACGCATATTATCACACCGCTACGACTGGATAAACGTGAATATGTCGGTATATTTGTGTACACACAAGCATATTCTCTGTATGTGCATACATATCGCACACTGAATACATGTATTACATATACACAAAAGCACAGCAATGAATAGCAAGCCGTACACTGCAATGTTAGGAAATACTTGGCATGATATTTCGCACATGCACATATAGGAAACGCAATCAGTTTTTAAAGTTTACACTGAAAAAATCTTGTCACTGTAAACACAAAATTACTAGATACTTTAATTTCCAATGGAATCGTGTTCCATATTTTAGCTCCGTAGTATTGTATGAGTCTTTGGCCGTGGTTTTTTCTAGTGATTGGTAGGTTAAAGTTCCCATGGTTTGCATGGCGAGTATTTCTGGTGGGAATTGTGAACAGATCGACTGGCATTGGGTAGTTGTTGTGTATCACCTTATTTATTATTATTGCATCTTTCGTTTCAGCTGTGAGTGCCAAGGGAAGAATCTGTAGGTCGCGGAATAGCGGGGCACTTGGTGCGCACCAGGGTGAGAACGTTATGGTGCGTAAAGCACGCTTCTGCAATCGAACCAGAGGTTCGAGATGTGTTCTGAATGTGAAAGCCCATGATTCGTAACAGTAAGTGAGGTGACAGTGGAACAGGGTAAAATAAATTTGTTTTAATATAGGACCGCTAAAATAGGTTCTAGTTCTTAGCAATATGAAGCATATAGAGGCAAGTTTCGAACAAACGCTTTCAATGTGGGCTTTTCAATTCAATTGTGAATCTAGTGTGACGCCAAGGTATTTAATGCATTCTACTTGTTGCAGTTCCCAGTTGTCTACGAATATTTTAGGGGGTGTATCCGTTGCAGGCCTCGGTTTTGATTTAAAGACAATATATTTTGTTTTGGTTCCGTTTATTGTTAGTTTATTACCCTTGGACCAATGACAAAGGCGCGTTAATTCTACATTAGCACTAGCTTCCGCCTTAGCTATTGTTTTCTCTGTAAATATTATTGCAGTATCGTCGGCGTAAGATATAGCCTGAGAGCATGTTAGTATGCTGGGAAAATCATTTGTGTAAAGAGAAAACAAAATAGGCCCCAGCACTGACCCTTCTGGGATTCCAATATTAATAGCCGAGAGGGAGGATTTGTAGTTGTCAAGTGAAACGTATTGCTTTCTGGCAGATAAGTAACTTGAAAATAGGTCACACGCGCAATTGCTGAACCCGAAGATTCGCAATTTGTCTAATAATATAGCGTGATCCACAGTATCGAATGCCTTCTTTAGATCCAAAAAAACTACTAAGGCCGTGTCACCATTGTGCAAAGAGGTGTGTATTTTTTGGGCTAATTCCATTACAGCGGTGGACGTTGACCTATTTGCCCGAAAGCCATGCTGGCTGCTCATAATTACATCATTCTGAACTAAATAGTTTCGCAATTGAATTGAAATTAGTTTTTCAAAGATAGTGTTTATGACACTGAGCACTGAAATTGGGCGATAACTACCAGGGTCATTGACGTCTCCGGCTTTAAATACGGGAACAACCTTAGCAAGTTTTAAAATGTTGGGGTAAACACTCATATGCAACGCATGGTTAAAAATTCTTAGTAGCACTGGAGCAAGGATGTCGATGCTATCTTTCAATGTCCTGACGGTTATCCCGTCCTGTCCAGTAGCTTTTTGGTTTACCAAGCTGGTAACTACAGATATCAGTTCGCCATGGATAATGTCACGCAGCGAAAACGTGTCCTGTAATTCCGGTAAATTTATTTTAAATGAGGTAGGGGGTATGCCGCGAACTAATTCCTGACCAATGTTGACAAAAAACGTGTTAAATTCTTCTGCTTTGTCAGACTTAACTATATCCGGGGTTATGTTTTTCTTAACAGGGCGTCCTATGGCGTTGTTAATTATATTCCATGTTTGTTTGGTGTTTCCATTCGCCTGTTGCATCAGTGACATATAGAATTCCTTTTTCCGCTTCCTGGTCATGCCAACCACAAGGTTACGGGAAGCACGAAAACGCTGAAGATAGTAAAGGTTATTTTTGTGCTGTTTCCACCTATGGTACCAACTATCCTTTTCTTTGATAGCCTCAAGTATCGAGTGGGTCATCCAGGGACAGAGCGGTTCAGTGTATTTGTTAGTATTATACGTAGTACTTTCATCTATTGCGCGTTTTAGAAACTCGATCAGGTTTGAGTGTTCTTTGTGGACGTCAGAATCAAATATAATACTTGTGTTTATATCGGCTATTTTTCTTTGAAGCGTTATGTAGTTAATTCGTCCTTTGCCAGTAGCAAGATTTATGTTAAAGGATGACTGTTTTTTACCCAAGAGCGCAAACACTGGTGAGTGGTCAGTAATGGGTACATCGTAAACACCAGCACAAATTTGTTCCTCATTGCTCAGGATATGGTCGATACATGTGGAGGAAGTGCCAGTAGTTCTGGTAGGTTCTGAAATCAGGTTTTTGTAATTGTACGACTATAATAAAATGAGGTAGTCTGTATTCTGGTTGTGGGCAGTGTCCAGATTAAAGTCACCGCTGATTATAACAGGACCTTTATGAATCTGGCTTATATTGCCTAAAATGGTTTCCATTAAATCTAGGAACTGCACCAGATCAGAATTTGGCGGCCGATAAA
The DNA here is from genome assembly GCF_048455015.1 of Haemaphysalis longicornis. NCBI lineage: Eukaryota > Metazoa > Arthropoda > Arachnida > Ixodida > Ixodidae > Haemaphysalis > Haemaphysalis longicornis. The sequence goes on along the minus strand of NW_027526361.1, from coordinate 167,572,606 downwards.
GTGCGCCAACAACTATGCCATCGTGTAGTCTGATAAAGACAGATTCCAGTGCTTGATCGTTTATCAGCCCGTCATTCAAAACAGTGTACTGCAAGGATGACTTAATGTAAAGGGCAACGCCCCCTCCTCGTGAGCGGTTGTTTCTGGAACTGCAAACGGCACTGTATCCAGTGATAGGAAAATTTTCACCTACTTTAAGCCAGGTTTCCGATAAGGCAATAACATCGAACGTGAAACTGTGCTTGGCTAAAAATGTCAAAAGCAAGTCTTCATTTTTTCGAACACTGCGTATGTTGCAATGAAACACAGAAAAACTCGGATTTTTTTCTAGTGTGTCGTTCACTTGATTAATGGAGAACATTGTTGTGCAAAAAGTCGGAAATTGCTAGCGGCCTTCTGTGACGAGTTTAAACAACCTTTTCGAGATCCTCCTCGGACATTATACGTAGCACTCGTGAATTTTCTGTTTTCCTCGTGAGGATTTTTCCTTCATTCACCCACGCAAACTTCCAGTTCTTGTCACGTTTAGCCTGGATGGCTTTGCCCAGAAGAGCCTTGTTCTCTGGGAATTACCGGAACGGCGAATTCTTCGTCATAGCAACATCGTGCTTGCATGCCAAACTTGCACAGCTTCCGGTAAACCGACTGGCAAAGATGAAAAAAAAAACATTCCTGTATCCGTGTCTGCGGAAAATTCCGTGAACAGGCTGTAATGGCTGCCGCCTCGAAGTCGCTGCACATGACCTCTTGCACACACCACGTTAGAAACCATGCCAGCCAGAACAGAGAAGAGCCTGAAAAGAAATTCAAAGGAATATTTGCGTGATAAGTATATACATGCAGTAAAGCGGACCGCTGACATTAGGCTACAGTAAAACTTACCGCTAGTACGTTTTCTCCTTCTGGTTTGGCAGCAACGCATACATAAGGAGCATCATTTCTTTTTTTTATTTCATATTGATTAGATAATTTTGCGCATTACAAATATGCCACAATACATTGGGCCAATAGCCGAAGCTAGTTGAGGCCCAGGTAAAGACAGACAGCAGGGAAAACATAAACTTGATTAACAATTCAGCGAAACAAGTACAATATTTAGTGTACGCAGAGTGTGTAAATACAGGACGCAAAGGCACTCATAAGCCGCGAGTGAAGAAAATAAAAACCAATATCAATCATTACAGTGCAAACAAAATATACACTTTTACACATTTGAGTCTTACACTCGAGATCAAATGTTTAATAAAAAAATAACTTTACAGTACTCTTTTCTTCAAATAAAAACATTCAGCGTCTATGTAGACACAGATACACAGCTACATGTACAGACCTAAGAGCCACAAAAACCGAGTATACAGCAGCACAAACCTAGATGCATTTCGGCAGGAATAGCAGCTTAAGAGATCGCAACCATACAATTGAAAGTTAACATAAAACGTTTTCAGAAATAAATTTTCACTCACCAACCTTGTGCCTGGCCACGATGCCTTCTTGCTATTAATATTGGTGTTTCCTTCAGCCTAGCTTCGAACGATAGAACCTGTTTATAGAAAAAAAATTTGTTAGCCATCTTTATTTCAAGGGGTACAATGTTCCAGATTTTGGCACCAAAGTTTTGGATTAATCGTTCGCCGTAAGTATTTCGACTTATCGGCAGGTTAAAGTTTACATTATTGGCGTGCCTAGTATTGCTGGTTGGAATAATAAATAAATTTAGTGACAACGCGTGATTATTATGCAGGATCTTATTCACAGCAATTGCAATTTTCATTTTGGAAAGAAGCTTTAGGGGCAAGATCTGAAGGTCACGAAACAATATTTCAGTAGGAGTGTGGAACTGTGCAAAGGTGATCATCCGCAAGGCTCTTTTCTGCAGTTTAAACATAGGATCGAGGTAAATTTTAAATTTAAAAGCCCAAGACTCGCAGCAATATGTCAGGTGGCAGTGAAACAGCGAAAAATAAATAATTTTCAACGTGGACAGGTCAAAGTACATCCTAGTTCTTATCAATACATAACACACAGAAGCTAGTTTTGAGCACATGTTGTTTATGTGGGTCTTCCAGTTCAAATGACAATCACGTCTAACACCCAAGTACTTGATTGTATTAGCTTGTTCTAACTGAAAGTTATCTATGAAAACTGTCTGTGTTGCTTCGGCTAAGTTTTTACTTCGTGAAGTGAAAATATTATATTTACTTTTTGCACCATTGATAGTCAGTTTATTTTCTTTGAACCAAGGGGATATTCTTAATAATTCCTGATTAATAATAGGTTGAACCTCGGAGAGGATGTTACCTGTAAAAAGTATGACAGTATCATCAGCATACAATCCTGCCTTAGAGCAAGTTAAGATGTTCGGAAAGTTAATTATATAAAGAGAAAACAACACTGGTCCTAGCACTGATCCCTGTGGTACTCCGGTTTCTACAGTCATGTGTGAAGAGCCAATATTGTCGAGTCAAAGAAACTGTTCTTTGTTATCTAAGTAACTCGTGAAAAGATTGTAAGCCGGTCCACGAATACGTACTTTTGTAATTTTTGTAACAAAATTGAATGCACCACCGTATCGAAGGCTTTCTGCAGGTCTAAGAGAATTCCAATTGCTATTTCATTAGAATGCAAAGATGTGCATATTGCTTGTGTCGTTTCCATGACCGCAGTCGACGTGCACCTATTTTGCCTAAACCCGGGCTGGAAATCATTTACAATGTAAACTATCTATGTAAACCCGCAGTTGCAACAAAATTAGCTGCTCAAAAATTGTGTTTACAACACTGAGTACGGATATAGGGCGATAACTACTTGGTTCATTACATCCCTATGCTTGTAAACTGGGCTGATTCTGGCAATTTTTAGAACCTCGAGGTAAATGCCGTCTTGCAGAGAATGGTTGAAAATTCTAAGCAGAATTGGTGAGAGAAGATCAATATTGTCTCTCGGCGTTTTGACTGTTATGCCGTCATATCCGGTTGTCTTATTATTTGCCATGCCAGCCACGACACTACTAGCTCGTCATAACCTATATCTCTGAAAGAAAATGTACCGTAAAAACCCGCGTATAATACGAACCCGCGTATAATACGACGTGTAATTCGGGGACAGCAAAATCAGAAAAAAAGTTTTCATCCGCATATAATACGAGGTAAAGAGCACAGAAAACATTTATTTGCACTGCAGTTACCCTTCAACCCTTCAGTCATTGTCAGTTTTCACTGGCACTGTCTCCCGACGTCCGTTCAGACATCGTCAAGTTCGCTGCCGCTGTCTCCGGAAGTCGCCTTGTTGGAAATGTCTTCCCACAGAAAGGGGTCCTCAGTGCCATCAAGGGCGTTCGAGATGCCGCATTTCTTAAAAGAGCGACTGACGAGCTCCTCTGGGATGCTGGCCCACGCATCCGCGATCCAGCCACAAAGCTCCGCTGGAGAGGCCCGCGTCAGCCATTCGGTAGCTGTCACTTACGGGTCTCCTGACCTCATCCACTCTTGGTAGCAGGACCTGATGCAGTCTTTGAAAGGCTTGTTGATGCAAACGTCTAGCGGTTGCAGCTGGGATGTCATTCCTCCTGGAATGACAATGAGTTCGGTGCGGGGTTCGCGCAACAACTTCTTCACTGAATCAGCCAGGTGGCAGCGAAAGGAGTCCAACACGACCACTGACGGGAACCCCTAACAGTGCTCCAGGCCGCCGACACCACACAGACTTTATCCAGTCAAGCACCAGTTGCTTTCTCCACCCGCGAATGCTGCCTTCGGTGACGCCGAACTGCCGTCCTGCGGCGCAATTCCTGATGGTCTTGGCACATAAAATAACTTTTCTTTTAATTGCCGCTGAATGCTGCCTTCGTGCACCCAACATATCGTGATAGACTTGCGGTGAACGTGCCGATCCTTCGCGTGGTCAAAACAATCAAAATGGCGCTGGCTGAGAGAAGCAGCAGCCAGCTCACCGCAACTGCAAGATGGCCCACCCTCCGCTGAAACCAAAACCGAAAGTGCAAATTGTCGGCTGAAAACTTTGGGATCCACATATAATACGAGGCACAAATTGTACATAGTAAAATTGGGAAAAAAATCTCGTATTATACGCGGGTTTTTACGGTACTCTACTTTCTAATTCTAATGTAATCACTCTATTTATTATATCCCACATGTGCTTGGGCGCGTGGGGCGCGCGTACTATAATGAGCTGTTGTATTCCTTTTTTCTTTTTCTTATCAACGCTACAACACGGTTCCGGTGTGAACAGAACTGCTGTAAATAGTACAAATTCTGCTTTCGACGTTTCCACCTATGATACCAAGTGCCTTTCTCCTTAATGGCTTCCAGTATTCTATGATTCATCCATGGACATAAGGGTTCAGTATATTTAGTATAAACATGGGTTGTGCACCCACTTATGGTGTTTGTTAAATGATTTATAAAATTTGCCTGTTCCCTGTGAACGTCAGAGTCATATACGAAGCAAGAACTTAGGTTTGTCAATTTTGTCTGAGGCCTGTTGTAATCTATACGCGGTTTTTTGGTTGATAGGGGCTTGTTAGAACTAGCGGTTCTATCATAGAAAAAGGCAAAAATTGGTGAATGATCAGCAATATTGAAGTCATGGACACCTGCAAAAATGTTGTCACTATTACTTAAGACATGATCAATGCAACTAGAAGAAGTGGCTGTAGTTCTCGTGGGTTCAGTGATCAAATTCTTCAAATTCAACGACTCTTGCAAAAAAGATGCGAAGCACAGGCATCCATATTGAAATCCCCGCTTATTATAACCGCACCATTGTGCTTGCGACTGATGACACTTAGGATGCCTTCGAAAGCGTCAATAAACAATGGTATACTAGAATTCGGGGGTCGGTACATGACGCCCACTACTGTGCCTGAAGACAGGGCTACAAAAACGCTCTCTATTACATTGTTGTTGATTGTTAAGTCATTCAAACTAGTATACTGTTGCGATGACCTGATATAAAAGGCTACCCCTCCACCTCTGGTGACCGTGTTTTGAGACGAGCAAACAACATCGTACCCAGAAATAGCGAGTCTCATGTACTTTCAGCCAAGGCTCTTACAGGGCTATGACGTCAAACGTAAATTTATGTTGTTATAAAAATGCTAACAAAAGGTCTTCATTTTTTAGAATGCTTCGAATATTACAAGGAGTAATTGACAACAGCAGATCTTCAGCTTTTTTTCTGTTAACTTGCTCAACGGAAAACATATTTCAGCAGCTTCGTGAACAAAAATGAAAAAAGAATGAGAATGGAAGAAAGGAAGCGGCTGGATCCTTAAACAATATTCTGTAGGTCGGCATCACATGCGATATGAACGACACGCGCGTTTTCAGTTTTGCGCATTGATACAGACCATGTACTGTGTAAATCTGACAGAACAGTGACGGCGTCACTTTGACAGTTCCGTCCATAAACCAACACTTTGCAGTGGAGAGACGTTCAAATTTTTTCGCGGTGCCGAAGACCAGATTGCGGCCGTGGTCCCCAGAACCACTGTCGTACGCCTAAAAAGGTGAATCGTGGCTCCCAGCTGCCTGCAAAATACAAGAAGAATAATATAGATATCACCAACAGCAGCTGTTGGAAATAGCAACTCTTAGTTAAGCTGGTATACCTTGGACTCCTCCGGAATAATCATATCCTCTCGGGCTTTCGCCAGAACGTAAGGGCTGTGGTGCTTTTGCTATGCTTACGAATGATTCTTTTGAGTGTACTGGGCGAAGGCCTCTTGGAAGCCATATGCTCACTTACCGGTGCAGCGGTCTCAATCAAAATGCGATGCAGGCATATGCAGGTATATTACGCCAATAAAAAATCAGTCAGCAAAGCACAAAAAAGGAACAGAATTTTTTCGAACATGCCTATAACTTTAAAAAAAAACAGAACGAATCTTACCAGCTTTTCTCTTCATGCCCTGTCGCACTTTCGGTCGGGTCCGGTGCATGACTGCGACATCCACTGATCACCACTACTGACCATATGGAGTCGTCTGTTGTAATCTTTGCCTTGCAGAGTTTTCGCTCCGTACATACCGAGTAAGTGCCCGAACTGTTCTGCCTACTGCTAGTATAGGAGTATCCCTCATACAATAACATAGGGGCGCCTCGCTGAGTTTTCGCGACCTCCATACTTCTCCGGCCACTAAAGATCACATACGAACCGAAGGATAATATATTCGTCCTGGAACGGGAGCTTTTATAGCCTGGTGCTTCTTTGTTAGCGGTCCCGTGATTTGACCGTGTCCCATCTACCTCGCCCTTTCCAGCCAGTGATAAGGCATTCCCGAGGAAATATTGTAGCGTGTGGATAAAACAAGGGGGCACTTTTATTTACTCAGTACACGGAGAGTCAAAATGACGACACAGCTGGAGCAAGAGCACCGGGAAGAGACCTTCGTCCTTTTCTTCGTCCAGTCCAGTCTCGCGCTACCATTAGCGGTGTTGACCGCGTCGCCACTGTTATAATAGACACCGCTTCACTACCCCCCTCTTCTACGAGCATCGTCCCGATGCCGTGGTATATTACGAGGTGAGGATGGCTTCGGATCCGGATGACGGTGATGCCGCGGCTCATTGTCGAAGTACATAGAGCCGTCAACGAAGAGGTCAGCTTCCACACTGGCCTTGGTGCGGGGGGTGGGAGGGGTGGCGTCATGAGCGGGAACAGTCTCTGTCGTTATACGGCTTCATTCCTACGACGTGCACGACTTCGGTAGTTGAGTTGCGCCATGATGAGTGCACCCTACTATCCGGTGTGACTTTATAGTTGACGTCAGTAATGCGACGAACCACCTTGTAGGGCCCGAAGTACCAGCGAAGCAGTTTTTCGGATCGGCCCCGATGGCGTACTGGCATCCACACCCACACCGCGTCTCTGGGGTTGTAGAACACAGTACGTCGGCGCTGATTGTAATGGCTTGCGTCGACACACTGCTGAGTTTCTATTCGTTGTCGTGCCAGCTGTCGAGCTTCCTCCACCTTCTGTACAAAGCCGTCGACATCACCGTTGTATTCGTCCACTTGAATGGGTAGCATAGAATCTAGTGTCGTGGTGACCGTGTGACCGTGAACCAACTGGAAGGGAGTCCGTCCTGTAGTTTTTTAAACTGCCATCTTGTAGGCACATGTTACGTACGCTAGAATGTCATCCCATGTTTTGTGTTTAACGTCGACATACATAGAAAGCATGTCGGCGAGGGTTGTGTTTAACATCTCGGTCAAGCCGGTGGTCTGCGGGTGGTAGCCTGTCGTTCGCCTATGGGTTGTCTTAGTTAACCTCATGATAGACTGCATGAGATTGGCTGTAAAGGCTGTCCCTCTGTCGGTTATTACGACCTCCGGGGTCCCGTGCCGTAAAACAACGCTGTTCATAAATAACTCCGCAACCTCCGCCGACGTTGCCCGCAACACAGACGCTGTCTCCGCATAGCGCATCAGGTAGTCTGTCGCTACCACTATCCATCTATTTCCCTTTGTTGACGTAGGAAATGGGCCAAGAAGGTCCATACCGACTTGCTGGAATGGTGCTGTAGGCGGTTTTATAAGCTGAAGAAGCCCTGCCGGTTTCAACGGTGGAGTCTTCCTTCTTTGGCACTCATGGCAGCTACTGACGCACTGCTGAACCGTTTGCAGAAGTTTCGGTCATAAGTACTTTTCACGAATCCTGGATACTGTACGGCTGACAGCCAAATGGCCGGCTCAAGTTTAGTGGTGACAGGCATACAAGATTTCAGCACGCATGGCCGACGGCACAAAGAAACGTCGCCTTTGTGTTTCCAAAATTGCTTTTGTAAAGCACGCTGTTCCGGAGCCTGGAGGAGGCGATGTTGCGGATAAAAGCTGGCGGTATGCGAACTTCACGACCTTCCAGATGCTGGATAATGAGTAGCAGCTCTGGGTCAGCTCGTTGCAGTTGGGTCATTTCGGACGTGCTGACGGCTACAAGAAACGGTATATCCTCCTCTATTTCTTGGCCTGGTGAGTCGACAGGCGTTCGGGACAAGCAGTCGGCATCGTTACGAATGCGTCCGGTCTTGTAGACCACCTTCATGTCGTACTCCTGCAGCCGGAGGCTCCATCTAGCTAGGCGCTTAGATGGGTCCTTTAAGTTTGCCAGCCAGCACAACGAGTGGTGGTCGCTGACGAGCTTAAATGGCCGACCGTAAAGGTATGGCCGGAACTTGCTGATGACCCAGACTGCAGCGAGGCTCTTTCTCGGTCGTGGAGTAATTGGCCTCTGCTTTAGAAAGTGAGCGACTTGCGTACGCTAGGACTCTTTCAGCACCATCCTGCCAGTGCACGAAAACAGCGCGAGCCCGACAATACTAGCGTCTGTGTGTACTTCGGTATCCGCATGTTCGTCAAAATGAGCAAGAACCGGAGCTCTTTGTAGCCGGTTTCTCAGGTCATTGAAAGCGACTTTTTGCTCTTCTTGCCACATACATGGTTCATCGTCTTTTGTCAGGCGTGTCAAGAGTTCTCCGATGTCCGAAAAATTCTCAACAAAGTGTGAGTAATAAGCAGAGAGTCCCAGGAAACGCCGAACAGCTTTTTTTTTCAGCTGGGTTCGGGAAGCCTGTGACAGCCGCCGTCTTCTGAGGGTCTGGGGCCACTTCTTCTGCTCTGATAACGTGGCCAAGGAAACGCAGCTGTTTGTACCCAAAAGTGGCACTTTTCCGGCTTTATAGTTAAACCAGCCGAACCAATAGCCTCCAAAACCTGCCGAAGTCATGTAGGTGTTCTTCGAAGGATGCGGAGAACACAACGACATGTTCGAGGTACACCAGACATGAATGCCATTTTAACCCGGCTAGGATAGTGTCCATCATTCGCCGGAATGTCGCGGGTGCTGAGCAAAGGCTGAACGGGAGCACTCTAAATTCACAGTCCGTGAGGTGTGACGAACGCCGTTTTCTCCGGTCTCGCTCATCGACCTCAATCTGCCAGTATCCGCTTTTGAGGTCTAATGACGAGAAATACCTTGCGTTGCGCAGCCGATCCAACGCGTCGTCTATGCGCTGAAGAAGGTACACGTCTCGTTTTGTCACGCTGCTTAGCTTTCTGTAATCCACACAGAAGCGCAGGGTCTTGTCCTTCTTTTCTACCAGCACCACTTGCTTTAGTTCTATTACTGATAACATAGCGTTAGAGAAGGTGTTTTCAACTTTCGAGGCCAGGGATACTTTCCACGTCGCCACATAAGGGGAGAAGTGAGACGGACCGGCCATCTATAGCAACGTGAATACCCCTTTGAGAGCACGGCCGCCCTTTTTATAGTTTGCTAACTTAAACGAAACCCAAAAAACAATTTGCAAAACTGACCTGCCACGGAAGCACGGCAAAGTCAGACATGCTGTTTGGACATACACTGCCGAGCCTTCTCCCAAGACAGGGAGCATCCGAAAGCTTTATGGGCAGGCCCGTCGACGCCACCGGGTTGTGTAGCCAATGTGATGTCGCGCTGTCCGCTGAGCCGGGAAAAGGATGGTCATCATGCGAGGCTTATTTTTTTTTTCGAAATGAGCAAGATCCACCTGACGCGAATTTGAGAAGCAAGCGGAAGTTTGCTACCGGACATAAATGCATCGCCGTCAAAACCATTATACAGGGTGTCCCAGCTATCATGCACCAAGATTTAAAAAAAGAGAAATGGCGTAACTCGAGCAGAACCTAGTGCATAATGTTTGCAGTACTGTGAAGAAGCGGAGAGTATTTTTTTCGTTAATGAGACTTAATTAATCAATTGTAATTAATTATCTAACTCGAGAAATACTGTCCTAATCACTAAAGTGTCAATGAGGCACTTTTAGGTAACCACGAGGGGCATCTAACTGCGGTATTTTCAGCGACGAACTAATTGCGTACTCATTTATTCTGACTGATAAAGGAAGCCGCGAAATATGAAAAATATCACGTGACGACGCTTACGCGCACATTGTAAAGCAGCGTCCCCAAACAAAGCTGATTGAAAGCAACAGCTTCGCGTGTTACCCCCCTGAAGAGACAGCGCATCACCTTGATAATAGCAAGCATGGAAGGAGCAGCAGCAGCAAGATTCGCGGGACGCGTGTGCAGATAAGGAACAAACTCGGTCGCGATTTCTTCTTTCTTTCTTTTGTCTATTTCATTCTGGCTAACTCAGAGGCAGCCTGTTTGAGGGTGTTGCTTTACGGAGCGCGCGGACGGGCCGTCACGTGGTATTTTTCATATTTCGCGGGTTTCCTTTATCAGTCAGAATAAGTGTGTACGCAATTAGTTCATCGCTGAAAATGCCGCAGTTAGATGCCCCTCGTGGTTACCTACAAGTGCCTCATTGACACTTTAGTGATTAGGACAGTATTTCTCGAGTTAGATAATTAATTACAATTAGTTAATTAGGTCTCATTAAAGAAAAAAATACTGTCCGCTTCTTCACAGTACTGCAAACACTATGCACCTGGTTTCCTTCGAGTTACGCCTTTACTCTTTTTTAAAATCTTGGTGCATGATAGCTGGGACACCCTGTATAATATATTTTACATGTCAGCTAGGGGAAGTTTATGACCACAGGTAATTAAAAATTGTGCCGTATATTTGAGCAATATCGAGGTGATAAGTTTGCATTTGGCTCATATTGATTTGAAACACTGTCGTTTATGCTACATTTTCGTGAACACCTTATTTAAAATCACTTTATTTAAAACATTTTATTTTAAATTATTGTGCGATTGAGTATTGGTGGAATAGGCATTAAAATATTCAACATGGCCTCAAGAACAGTACACCTATACATGGAGAGCAGGTGAGTCCTCTTGGCACCATTAGCTATTCTTTTGGAATTCTACCCTAGCATAATTTTCTTGGACACGTCTCAAGACACTAACGACTAAGCAATCTCTTTGCTGCTTTTCCGCGAATTTCCAAAAAGCTTCACAAGAAGGCTGCTGATATCTTTTTCGTAACCTTGATGGTACTTACTCTCAGAGCGGGGGGGGGGGGGGGTGAAGTGAGGGAGGATTGGCCAGGGTTTGTGAGCAGCGGCTATTTAGTTAAATACTGAAATGGTAAATATAGGAGTAAAAAAAATAAGTATACGCAGAGTTATTTCGTAGGAACGGGGGAGACGAAATGAAATCACTGAATTAAATTAAATCATCTCTCTTTCATTCCCTTCACCTCTCTTACGTTCACTTTTTCGTTTATATCTGGGGACAGATCTTTCGCTGATCTCCTAGTTGCTTTCTGAATTCATAATCAGCCAGCTCCGAAACGCAAAAAAAAAAAAAAAAAAACTCCCGAAAACACCCCCGAAAGAGTCTGAACACTCATGCCAAAAGCAAACTCCCATTGGGCTAATGCATTTGGCTCATTCTGATCCGTGAAACAGCAGGATCTGGTTCATTTTCGGTACGAACTACGATTACCGTACACGTTTTCAGGGCGTTATCTCAACTACTTTCTAGCCACCCTTTTTTTTAGGTGAAAGATGCCTAGTTTTTCTTGTCACCGCAGCTTTATCCTGCTCAGCTTCCGTTTCTGGATTTGGCCAATTCCGGGAGAAAAAAAAACGCCTCATGTGTTTGCAAGTATTTTCCGCTTGCCCATTATGAGATGATGTTCGTCATATGGCAGCCGCCTCATCAAAATTAAAACTTAGAAAAACTGCCAAGCAGAATTAAACACGTTGTTTCGATGAATGCTGCTATGCCCCAAGAGACGAAGAAAGCGCGCTGGGCTTGGCATGCGTCCTTCCTTGTTCCTTTCCCCCAGAATCGATTCCGCAAAAGCACAATGCTTCCATTCACTCCAGCAGCCTGATTCTGTCGGCCCTCTGGGTAATACTACGCTGCTCTTTTTTTATGCGAGCACAGGAAGAACACGGAAGGAGTATGGGCGCAATTAGGCGACCACACCATTTTCGTGTTCCCGCGAGCACCTGCTCCCTTCTCATCTGACAAGGGGCGCACAGCAGATTCGAGGACTTTTTTTTTATAATAAAAGAAAAAGTGCCCGTCGCTAACTCTTCCATGAGATCTGGGGCTGACTAGACTACGGCAAGCGAAGCAAATCTCTGGGATAAAATTAAGTCTATTCGGTCGCAAATAACCTGGCTTAACATGAAGGGGAAGCCGTTTGTTTGCTTTCCCGCTTCGGGTGTGTATGCGAATGGAAGATGAGATGGAGAACACATTAGGCTGCCATGATAAATGAGTGCTAATGGGTGTGCGAATTGCATACAAAGCAACAGCGTGAAGTGGATGAAAGTATTCCTATTACGATGGCGAAACCAGCTCTTCAGGGCGTTTGAGGTTATATTGTGGTCGTAATTATGCCGCCTGCCAGCATTCTCAAAAGGAGCTATTATTGCGGACACAAGAAAACCAGCACAGGAACAATTGCCTTGGGGCAAATTATTTCATCAGAAAATTCTTGAATGACCGTTGACCACGGGCCTACAGCTGTTTTTCAGTGAATTTGCTAGCCCACTGGCGAACGCAAGGAGGGGTAGGAAGTGAAGGGGATCTACGTCCCACCCCTCAAATTTTTGGGATAGGGGTAAATTTTCAAGGCTTGACTATAATCACCCGTCATTTGGTTCCTGAATAAAACAAACAAAAATTAGTGCCCTTTTATTCTGTGAAGAAGGATGACATGAGAAGCTGGACGCAGGCGACGGAGTGCACGACAGCATTCACGTTTGTTCGTAATTTGCGATCGTGCCTACAAAGCTTGGAAGGAGCCGAGCTTCACTCTCAGGGACAAACATAGAGCTGTACCGCGTCGTAGGCATTTTATTATTTGTGTAACACGCCAACCCAATCCGCTTGACCGCTAAGAGGACACCGGACAAGTCGCATTGGAGCGTTTGGCGTCCGCATTGAAACCACTCGCGATCACAATGGAGATATCATGAGTAAGCGCATAAACCCCACAATTTCGAGTGAACCGCTCCCCTCCCAACCCGTGCACCTCGGTAACCGGTTATATGCGGAGCTTAGAATGGAATAAAACCATCGAATATTTCGCTCTAGAGCCCTTTAAGCTGAACAAGTACACCACTGCCCCACGTCGGCGTTCCAAGCAGGCACGTTGCCGTTCATAACTTGCCCGTTTCACGAGCGATTCGCAGCTAGTAGACGAGCTGGAACGCAACGGCGGCGGCAGCGGCTTTGTATTGTTTTTGCGCCTATTAGGTCTTTCGATCTAGACGATGCTTGTTCAATTCCCGCTCTTCCACCCAGCGAACGACACGCGTTTGTCTCCCAGCGAGTTGAAGGTGGAATATCTCGAGCTTTAGTATAGCGGCCGAAGTTTTGACTGTCCGTTTCCCTTACCCCGTCGTAGGCATCTTACTGTATGTGCAACACGTTAACCCAGACTAAAACCGCTAACAACTCCCACGACGCATTGAGCCATGAGACTTCCACGTGTAAGTCTCGAACCACCACAACGGGCATTATCGGTCGCGGCATGTGGCCCGGCTGTGCGTGAACGCGTTACTTCTCTTCCCCCTCTCCTGCTTAGCAACCCGTGCACACATAAACTGGCAACGGGTGATGCGCACATTTAGGCGCGAAGTACACCATTGAAAATGTCTCTCGGAAAGACTGCCCAGTTGACCAGCAAATATGAGCTCACGCCGGCCACCTAGACTTAGACTTGGAACCCTTTCCGGTGCCCTTCGTTGGAGGCGCGACCGCCGAGGGCGTCAGGAGCGCCCCAGGTGGCAGAGAATGTGCGGTGGGTGTGGGAACTGCCACGGGTGCCTCCTTCTCCATCTCCTCCGTGTCTCGCGAGTGGTTTGGGCCGGTGGAGAGGAAGTGGTGGATACCGCCGCATCCACAACTGACGTGGTGTCCACCCCACAGCCGCTGCTGGCTCAGCAAGCGGTGGGGGGGCGGGAGCGGTCACCAGAGGCAACCTGGCGGGGGCGGGGGCGGCACCAGGTCCGACTAACGGTACTGGGTTCCCGCCGAAACGAGACGCCGCTCCGCCCCTCGGCGAACAACGTCGGCATACCTCCCCAGGGTGAACGAGGCGAACCTCTTTCGCGCCTCTGGGAAGGTGATGTTTTCCGTGACCTTGATGTTTAGTAAAGACGATAGTCTTTCTTGGGATCCTTAAACCCAGAAATTTTGGTCTGTCTGTATGTCTGCTGTCTGTCTGTCTGTCCGTCTGTCTGTCTGTGACTGGATTCAGCCACCCGGCCAAAATAAAACAATGCCTGCGCAATAGTCTTATATAGTCACAGCAAAATATACCCGTGTAAGTCCGGTGTAATGTTCATACTTGTCGACATTGTTCAAGAAGAACAAGACACTACGCAAATATAAGTAAACAAATTAGTACAGAAGTGATATTTGCAGTGTTCCTTTATAAAAAATCCTACGTGCTGGACTTTCGCGAAATTAAATACTTCATCAACTGCAGAAAAAAATTCACCCCGCCGTCGCTTGCTGTCGCCCGCGCCACTATAGCTTCTAGAGCCATTTTAAGAAATCAACCGGCAACAGTTAGAGAGGTTCCACTAGATAGGTTCGACGTTCTGCTTGCAACGCACGTGGAGTAGGGAAACGCGATTCCATAAACGTTGAAGTAGGGCGCCTCAATTCACGCGCGTCTTCGCCGCACGGCAGCGTTGGCATCGAGACACACGGTCCAGTCAACGCCGCGTCAGTTGCAGTCCGATAAGCTCCCTGGTTTGCGAGGCATTTTTTAAAGCAAAGCTTTTTACCTCTACCCCCCAAGGGTTCTTTCGCGACCGTTGGTGTCACCAGAAAACTCCAGCAAACAAATAAAAGAATTTACTGGCGCCGCCGGTAATCGAACCTGGAACTAATAGACTAACAAAGCGAGAGCCCGTTATCGTACCGATTTAGCTACGAGCCCAAGCAAAGACGGGGAAGACAGGTGGTGTACTCACCAAGCACATCTACGGGTTTACTCCCTGCGTTCTCGCTGAATGCCACGTGAAAGCGTCACGCGACCACTCACGCCCATCTAGCGGCCCTGTGCGCACCTTGCTCATGTGTTAAGAGTTACATAAATTAAAGGCAGCTAATACCAATGCATGGCATCTCGTTCTAGTACGCCAGTGTGCTAAAGCCTGTGGCATCCAGTGTTCACGTAAAAAATCACAGCTCTTTGTTGTACGCCCTCACGCCAAATCAAGGAATACATTCAAATACTACGTGATGGCGATGCCATCACTCCAAGCCCCAGCATCAAGATCCTGGGCCTACATCTCGAGGCTAACACCAAGAGTGACATCTCCTTGCAGCGCCTAAAAAACAGCATTAATCAAATCATACACATGATCAGGCGAGTTGCCACCAAGAAGCGAGGCCTAAAGGAATCCGGTACCTTTCGATTAATTGAAGCTTTTGTCCTCTCGAGAGTCACTTACGTCCACCCCCTGTCTTCTTCTCAACAAGGAAGATGTAGGGATGCTTTATATAATGATTAGAAAGGAGGTAGAGCAGGCCATTCGTCTTCTCATGACTGCGTCCACACAGAGGCTGCGTAGCACGGGGCTCCACAACACGGTGGAAAAGCTGATAGAAGGCCATCTTTCCAACCAGAAGGTCCGACTCAGAGCTGCGGTGGGTAACCGCATGCTTCACCAGATTGGCTGGGCAGCCCACAATGTCACTCCGCTTGACGTACACCCAGACTCTTGGCGACTAAAACTTAAGATGCTCCTTTTGCTTAGAAATATGAATCCCTCACATGAAGAGGGTCACCGATAAGCACGGGCTCAAGCGCTAAACACCACCCTCGGTGGGGTTGATGCAGTTATCTACACAGACGCCTCTAAATATCGAGGGCAGCAATACGCCATCATCATGGCTACCTCCAGCCCCAACCTCCTTGCGTGTACCTCGCTTAGGACCCGAGAAATGACGGCAGCAGAAGAGGCAGCCATCACCCTGGCTCTCACTCAACCAGGGGTTCGGTGGGTTGTCACCGATTCCCAGCAAGCCTACTGGAATTACCAGTCGGGTTGGGTGTCCCGACCTGCACTGCGCGCGCTAAAAAAACACTCCCCATACGGTTCCATTCAGCTCATCTGGACACCCCCTCACGCTTCAATGGAGGGCAACAAATACGCCCACCCAACAAGCCTACGCTTTCACCTCCCGTGCTATGGAGCTGCACGAGGACACTCACCGGCTTGTAACGTTCAGGGAGATAACCCAGCATTATCGCCTTTTGAGACAGACCATACCTTCGCCTTACCCTGACCTTTCCAGAAAACAACAAACTACCCTACGGCTCATACAATGCGGGCTCCTTCCCACAGCCTAGGTCGCGGGTTCGATTCCCGGACGCGGCGGCCGTTTTTCTGATGGAGGCGAAGAGCAAAAACGCCCGTGTGTACGAGATTTCGGCGCACGCTCAAGATCCCAAGGTAGTCAAAATTAATCCGGAGCCCTCCACTACGGCGCGCCTTATCGCCTGCGTTGCGTTGGCGCGCTAAACTCTACAATCAATCAACCTTCCCACAGCCAACGCGTCTTCACTTAATGCATCCGAATCGCTACGACGCTCAATGTAAATTTTACTTAGAAGTACGAGCACTCCACCCCGTAATTGGGGTGTGCGCCTTTAGCCCTGAGCACCCTTCTCTCTTTCCGTCAATTACCCAACCAGAGGAATGGGAGATGCTGCTGTCCAGGCCCTCTCTACCTACCCAGCTTCAGCGGGTGGACAGAACACAGGCCGCGCGGACTGCATGTGAGCCCCACAGAAGAAGGAATCACTCCCCAGGGCTGCACTCTATGCCGTTCAGAAATCTGAACAGAAGTATTTCTTCCTCCACCTCCACCTTCTCTGTCGCAAATATCGTCGCCTCCGTTTGCGGCGCCGAGGCAGAGAAGTCAGATCGTCTAACACCGGGTTGGAGGTTTAATTTTATAAAAAAAGTTTCCCCTCTTTTGCTACACCAATACAACTCAACCAAACACGTCCATGCATCATGCAATGATTTACCCTACAAAGAATATCTCTTTAAGTAATAAATCATGTGGTTAAGTGCATTTCGCTTTTCTCTGGTTTTACTATTTGCAGAGCGATGTGAGTGAATTTAAGTGACGTTGCGTGGGTAATCGTTATGGGTGCCGTTTACAGCTTTGCTTTCCAACCAGATTCACGGGGTGGATTGGCGCGATTTTTTTTTAACGGTCTCGTCACATGCTTCGCCACAAAACTGCGGCGCAGCTTTTGCAATACACGTGTGACCTGCTTGAGTATGAGTATCGTTGCAGTGCGAACACTTACTAAACATTGCGAACCGACATGTTCAGTGAACACCACAACTTTTCGATTATTGTTTTTGTAAGTAAACAATAATGTCGCGGCGCACTTACCGGACGAAATTGCAGGGGAGAGGATGTAACAGTCTCCAGCTCTACTCCAGCCAGATGCAGATAGCGTGGCCACAGCGCACGAGGCTTTGAGCTTCGGACACCTGAAAATGTATGCAAATTTAAGGAGGGCACTTCAACCGATGCCAACAAAAGTCCGGTGCTGATAGGGTCTGCCATACTTGCTATCGGGACATTTCTGCAGCCAAAAGAGGAGGCCGCTAGGGGCCCAGCCGGAGCGTACGCGCATCACGTCCGTTTCGCAAAAATGTCGTTTTCTTTGGCGGAACAAACAAATTTTTTGCTTTGAGAGTGGTGTGTGGTTCTGTCGGAACATCTACGAACCTCGTGGACACAAATTTTGAACCTGTTAGTGGACATTTAGGACTTCTCTGTACCCTTTACCGATCAACCACGCCGAACGCCTCGGTAGGCTTGCCTAGCTTAGGCTTAGCTGCTGGGCAGCCCGGGCTACCGCTGCCGTCGGTTGCTGCTCGTCTCCCGACGGTGGCCCACTCGTGGCCGGCGAAATGGTGATGGAAGGGGCGGTCCAAGGCACGGATATCCGTCAGAACTTAAGGAATCCAGGTGGATCACAAAAGTGACCAGGAAAGTTACGGCAATACAAGATCAAGGTCGAAGGGAGAAACAAACCATCAACGACATGTACACGACAGCAGCCTTTGAACTCGATAAAAATATCAAGGGGTCACCCAACGGAGAACACAAACCCCTGCAGGCTGGCAAGCAGCTGGCAGGAAGGCCTATCGTCTCGCGACTACCACAACTACCTCACATGGACCACGAGGTAATTCTGAGACCCAAGGAAGGCTTACAGCTCACAAAGTGTGCCCTCGTCTGTGTTGCGGCGACGATTAGGCTCGCCGCCAACGTACACTAGGAAAGAGGAAAAGAAAAGGATCAAGTCGGTCTGAACAAGATACAAGGTACCATCAGGTACAACACACCGAAAAAGGAAGGCGCCTTTAAAGTATTCGCACTGAATAAGTTGCAGTTCGGAAGCAAAGTGTACGAAGTTACAACCCACATGGCCACCCCAGAAGACTGCGGTACAGGCGTGGTGCACGGCATTGACCTACGCATCATCGAAGAGGAATTGCAGGTGGGCCTCTCTCATCCAACGAACCCGCCTGTTCTCGGAGTGCGTAGGATGGGTACATCGGAGTCGGTGATTATCACCTTCGGCGTCTCCTGGGTCCCGAGGTGGGTGCGGATTCTGGGATCCCCCACAAAATGCTTCCCCTATCGCATGAAACTTGAAGTCTGCTTAAAGTGCGGAAAAGTGGCCCATCGGTCCGACGTCTGTAAAAACGAACCTTCTGAGAAATGTAGAAAATGTGGAAGCCCGCCGTCCCCGACTGGCGAACACGACTGCAAGACAAAATGTCAACTGTGCGGAAAGGATCACGAAACGGGGGTCAGAAGGTGGAAAGCTCTCTATCGCACCCCGTTCTTAATTAACAAGAGGCAATGGGAGCGTAAGCTCGACGAGGAGACAAGAAAGCAAGAACAGAACGGAAAACAATGACAAGGCAATGGGCCATCAACAAGCAAGGACATGCAGCGGAAAAGTCGTCACGGGCAAACCGGGACCGCGGACGAAGCAAATCCCGGAAGCGCAGCGAGTCGAGAAACAGGTCGGTCTCGTTTCCTCGACTATCATCTTTGAGGAATGAAACACCAAACAATACAACTAACTTGTACGGTGCAGTGTTGGTGCCCCTGAGACGCCGAAGCATAGCCCAACGAAGGTAGACAGGGGTAGTGGGGCCACCCTCGATGCAAACGCAATAATCACAAACGAGTTACAGGAGCAGAATAGATCGCAGAAGGAATTGATCGCAGAAGGAATTGATTAGGGAATCAGGAGAGCAAAATAAATTTCTAATCGAGCAACTAAAGACCATGCAGAAACAGATAGAAGAAATTAAGTCCGCCAAAGAATCGGGACCAGTAGATGGAGAGTCGATGCAGGTGGTAAAAAATCTCCTCCTGAGCAACCAGAACTCAAGCAAATCCTTTGTAAGCTCGAAGAATACGAATCAAGGTTCACCACGTTAGGACGAGCTCTCTTAGCACTGAGTGAAGAGATTAAGGGTGTGAAGAGAATTGGGGGCAGACTCGTTGAACTGCAGAAACGTGAGCATGGACAGCAAAAATCTCAAACTAAAAAATTAAAGTGCATGAGGAATCAGGACTATAGACTCGATGGATCCTAGGCCATATCCTCATCTCTTAGTCTGGCAGTGAAATAGTAGAGGGTATTGAAGGAAACCGGTGGTCTTACAAGCTTTCATGGACAACGGCGGAGATCGTCCAGAAATAACTGCGACACAAGAATGTGGGAAAAATTCTAAATTGGCAGAATACAAAACATACCCGGGTGCCGGAAACCGCACTTGGGTAACCACTTTCGTTCGAGGAAACGTAACTACCATGCAGAACAAAACTGGGAGCACCGAGATAGATCACTCGTTAATTAAAGTTATTCCGCGAAACCTTAGCCACAACAGCTTATTTGTACTAAACGTATATAGTTCGCCCAAACAAAGGAAATGAGACCTGTTCCTTAGAGTCAAAAGGCTCGCTAATGGTGCTCTCCTGCTAGTTGTGGGAGATTTTAATGCTCCGCATGCAGCGTGAGGGTTGTAGGCAAACCTTGGTCAAGGGCAGGATACTGAACGAAGAGGTTCAGCGACACGACCTGCTGCTCATCACCGATTCCACGGACCCCGCTCGCGAGGGCAACAGTTTGTCAGTGGACATGACACCAGATCTTATCCTCACGCACGGGGCAGTCGAGGCCGAGGGGCGTGACACGGAGGAAGGCCTGGCCAGCGACCGCAAAATCATAGAGATAGTTGTGAACAATGGTCCTCCGGTTCCGAAGAAATGCAAACATAAAATCACTAACTGCGAAAATTTCCGAAACGCACATGCATCGGTGGGCGAACCAATAAGCGACATCGCCGCGTGGAGTAGAGATATATTGGATGCCGCACAAGCGGAAACGGATGAGCTAGAAACAGACGAAAGCATAGAAACGATTGAGAGTCATCTCGTCAGCTTGTGGAGAAAGGAAAAGGAACTGGAAGGGCAACTTAAAGGGACCCTGAAGTGAATTTGTCAAGCTCCCGTTTTTGCTTGCACTGTGTAGACTGGCTCAAATTAGCACACTTTTCATCGTTTTTACGATTGACAAATCGGTAATTATTTTACAAAGCGCGAAAGAAGAAAAACTACCATGCGCGGTTTGCGGCGGCTGCACCAACTAAAGCTGTGACGTTAGGAGCAGCGGGCACGGTGATTGGACGATGCCCAAGGTGAGCAACCAAACAAGTTTCGGTTTCGGTTTCGGTTCTGTAAAACACAACCGCTGGCGTTGTTGGATGGGCATTCTCAATGACTCAGTAATCATCGTACCGCGCTTCTGCCATGTTGTCAGCTGTAAAAATGCATAAAGATAAGCCTCCTAGGACGGCTTGGAATCGTAGCATTCACTAGCCGAAACCTACGGAGTGCATGAACGCCCTCCGCGTACCCGTAGACGCCCAAATGTCATGCGCTTTTCCCCCATAATTGGAGCTTGCCTCCCTCATGCCTGTATCGTAAAAAGCGTGTTCACACCAGGCCAAGGGTCTGTTCATTCTGGCCTGTGCCCACTGCCTGCAAGCAGTCGGTGCTTATGGCAACAGCACGCCAACGAGAACTCGCTAGCGCGCCATGCATGTGCCAGCCTGCGCGCGTTTTGTGAACTAGTTCGTGTAGCCATGAACGTTGCAGGCCAAAAAAAGTGAACTCAATATAGAAAACATCGGCGGAAAACAAAAAAGTTAACTTACAAAAAAAAAAAAAAGCACGTACCCGCGGGGATTCGAACTCGTGACTTGCAAAGTTCTTGCGGTGACATAGCCAGCACCCCAGACTACTGAGTCACGGAGCGGGACGAGGAAAGCCTTGCTAATATAGGGTATATATTGTACAACCGGTTTACACTTTTATTTAGTTTTGGCATTTCAAGCAGCTTAGGTGACTATTTGTTGTACTGCGATCGTGCAGTAAGCGTCGCCCGAGTTTCCACAGAAGCTCACGTCTAGCAATTGCATTTCGTAGACGGAAAAGCGTTCGCAGATGCGAATTCGTGCTGCTGACCGCTGTGCTCGTTCGCCCAGCGCAAAAAAGTGCTTCCCGCGCCCTAGTTTTACGCTGTACGGTAAAAATATCAGTTGATTTTATTTCCTTAGTACCTATATTGACTTCGCTGACTCTTCTCCCGCCGTCAAGAGGCCTTATATTTTCCTACTGGCGTACCAGTCAGCGAAGCGTCGCATGTGCGCTTGTGCAGCACTTGTGTGAAGCGAACTTGACTTGGAGCTAGATACAGTGTACAACCAAACCAAGTAAAGAAAGGCACATTCTTCCATTCACAAACGTGTCCTGGCTTCGTTTCAACTAAGCGAACGAATTGCGACCAAGCAATTTTTTTTAACCTCCTTGATTGCGACGACCTGCCGGCGGCCGGCGGACGAAACGCTGGGCCGACTGACTCTGTCGGCCGGGGAGCCGTGCAGTAGCGCAGCCGTGGCGCAGCCAATTGCCAGCTCATCCCCTCCTGACGTCACACGAAAACGCCACAGAAAATGGGCGAGCGTAAAGAGAGGAGGACAGCATTTTCGAATTAGTTTTTCTACTAAATAAAATCGCGTAAAAGCGCCTAGAGTGGTCAAAACATGGCCTGGGGACTCCGGACTACAATTTGCGCTAGTAATCCCGCAATGTTTACATATCACTTCAGTGTCCCTTTAAAAGTACGAGGTCGGACAGAAATCTGCACAAAAAGATTGCTTTCCTAAATACGGAAATCGAGATATACTCCTTGGAATTGTCTCGAGTAAACTGGGGGAACATATGCAATCAGATGAACGTTGGAATGAGGAATGCGAAAACGTGGAAGATACTTAGGTATCTCCTTGACCCAAGCACGACTAAGTCCGAAACGCGACAGGGACTACAAACCCTAACTTATAAATTCGAAGGGACCACTAAAGAGTTGTTAGGCGAAATCCGGAGCAGATAGTTGGGGCCGTCCTCCCAAGAAAGTCTTCCCGACTTCGCGGGTGCAGTGAACGAGATTCCCGACGCCCCGATCACGATAGCGGAGGTTAGAGCTGAGCTAAATCGCCGCAAGACCAAAACGGCCGCCGGACCGGACAGAGTCAGCAACAAGATGTTGAGGCACCTAAATGACAAATCTATCCGTGAACTCACCGGCTAAATGCAGAGATGCTGGGACAGGGGCGAGATTCCACCGGAATGGAAAACGGCTAATCTAGCGCTCATCCCGAAACCCGGCAAGAAATTAGGTTCGTAGAATCTAAGACCAATCTCCATCACATCATTTGTTGGGAAATTAATGGAATATGCAATTCAAACCAGACTTGGTAGGTATCTGGAAGACGAGGGGATGTACCCAAACTCCATTATAGGTTTCAGGGCGAACCTTTCGGTCTGTGATGTAATTCTACACATCAAGGAGTATATAATTGACAGCACGAGTAAAGATACGAGAGTCATTGTTGGCTTCGATGTAGCCAAAGCTTTTGACAAAGTCAGACACTCGGCCGTCCTGCGCCACCAGAGCGCCGTAAACATGGGGACCAAAACATAAAATTATGTCAGGGATTTCCTTTCAACTCGTACGGCCAACATAAAGTTAGCTAAGGCCTCCCTTCGGAAAATCGAACTAGGTTACTGGACCATGCCTCAAGGGCCGGTCCTATCTCCGACATTATTTAACGTAGCCATGATAGGACTATCCGAGAGGCTCGATAAGATACAAGACCTGAGATACCGTGGTAGTGACGGGCACATTGAAGATATAGTAGAGCAAGCCATAAATGAAATTGCATACTACCTAGAAACAGTGCGACTCAAGTGCTGGACCGAAAAATCCGATTCACTGTTCCTAGTCCCCGATTACAGGCGTAAAGTGAACAGGAACAACCACAACATAAGACTCAACGTAGGAGGACGGCCAATCCCCGCGAGGGACAAGATGAGAGTACCGGGGCTAGGACACCGGCAGAAACACGGAGACTATACGTCGACTAAAGAATGCGGCGGCACATGTTTGCAGAATGATGAAGCGCATCTCAAACAAGCATGGGGTGATGAAGGATCCCAACCTCCTCAGAGTGTTTCAGGCCTTCAGTATCAGTAGGATCATTTTCGTAGCCCCCTACATGAGGCTCACTAATTCCGACAAGAATATGTTGGACATAATAATAATAAGAAAGACAATCAAATGTCCGCTAGGTATTCCCCCCAAGACGTCAACGGCCAATATTCTCAGTTTGGGCGTATCGAACACTTTAAATTAACTCATAGAGGCGGCAAACACGTCGCAACAGCAGAGACTGTTGGGCAGCAGGACAGGTTGCAAAATACTCGAACGTCTGGGATACCAGACCACTGAACTAGCGAAAGATGCACGAGAAATACCAGAGTCGATCAGGGAGAAAATTAAGGTAACACTCATGCCCAGAAACATGCGTTCCGCGTATCACGTAGCTAGACGAACGAGCAGAGTCAAGGCCCTGTAAACCAGATACGGTGGACAGACGGACGTCCTTTACACTGACGCAGCGGCATACCAGTGTAAAAGAGCCTACGCAGCCGTAGCATTTACTGAAAGAGGGGTCCCAGTCTCGTGTTGCACCTTACCGAGTAGGGACGTGGCAGAGGCTGAAGAAGTAGCCATTGCCTTCGCGATCACCCGCCAGGAAACTAGAACGATACTGAGCGACTCTAAATCGGCCGTCAGAAATTTAAACCGAGGGAGGATCTCCAGCGTCTCTTGGTGTATCATCGCAAACGTAAAAAAACTTTACAACCGAAGAGGTAACGTTAGTGCGGACAACAGCTCATCAGGGATTCGTTGGGAATGAGAAAGCACATGCGACCGCCCGAGGTCTTACAGTCCGGGCGATCGCCGCCAACGCCGCCGCTGCTGATGTCCAGCCATTGGCCTCGGCCTTGCATGGCGAACCTCCTTCCCAAATGACGGCGAACGAAGGGCCGAGTGACTACAACAAAATCACGCAATATTATATTGCCGCGAACCATACATTGGGTTTGTGTATTTGTGTTTTGCTTTTACCGCTGGCTGCGCCGGTCTGTGTTATCTCTGCGCCAAGGGAAGCGCGTGTTCCATTCTTTCTTTCTGTGCCGCATGTGTTATCTGTCGTGATAGATAGAGCATTCCGATCTAACGTGAACAGCCCAGAATAATCTTCTTGGATCTACTATGTTCTCGATGTGAATCGACGTTTCGAGAACCACGCGCGCCGAAAGATAAAAAGCCTGCAGTGCGGACGCCGGGGCATTCGATTCGACGACACTCTCCTGTGCAAGTCACTTTGTTGACCGCTGCTTCGCCGCCTCTGTATTCTTTTGAGTTGTTAGGGGAGCACAAGTTCGCCCCAATAAACGTGTTTCTCATTCAAGACAACTGCATCGTTCTTGTCTTCGCGACATCTGGTGGAGGTGCGGGGTACTAAGTCTTTATGCCCTCTACGACATCTCGAAGCCGCCAAGCCATTCCAACCAGAGAAAGCCCCCGACTGCAAGGATTGCTACCCGAGTTCGGTCTTCTGCCAGAAGGGCCCAAGAGAAGGAACGCTGCAACCAACACCATGGTGCAAGAAACAACGTCACCAATCATCCTGCAGCAGCCCCGAGAACCGCCATCGTTCCGGGGAGCCCCCGCTGAAGACCCCGAAGAATGGTTGGAGAAGCTGGAGCGCGTCCGCATCTTCAACAGGTGGGACGACGAAGAAACTTTCCGGCATGTCTTCTTTTACTTAGAAGATGCTGCTCGAACTTGGTTCGAGAACCATGAGAGCTCTTTGACCGACTGGACTCAATTCAAAAGGGAGTTCCTTAAGACTTTCACTACCGTGGTGAGAAAAGAGCGAGCTGCGTATTTGCTTGAAATTCGAACGCAGCACCCCAACGAAGGAGTCGTGATTTTCGTTGAGGACATGAAGCGACTTTTTCGTCGTGCGGACCCTGAAATGACCAAGGAAAAGAAGCTCAGGTTTCTAATGCGAGGAGTGAAGCAAGATCTTTTTGCTTGTCTAGTCCGTAACCCTCCGAAGACAGTGGCGGAATTCGCGTCTGAGGCGGCCGCGATGGAGAAGACGCTAGAAATTCGAACGAGGCAGTACGACCGCCCTGTCAACGCGCTGTTCTCGGAGACCATCGGTGCCGCAAATGGAAGCTCCGATACATTGCGAGAGACCATCCGAGCAGTGGTCAGGGAGGAGCTTCGGAAGCTTTTTCCAACGACGCCGCAACCTCAGGTGGCTTCCCTGACCGCCGTAATCCGAGAAGAAGTCCAAAACGCACTGGGAACTTCTACGCCATCGGAAGCACCCCGCGAACCACAAGCCATGACCTACTCCTCGGCTGTTCGTCAACCCCGCCCTGCTCCAACCCGTCGTCAAGAGGCCGAGCCATACTGCCGTCCAATGCCGCCCGCCCGACGCCTTGTAGACCAATACCAGACGCCAAGGAAGACCGACGTGTGGCGAACGCCCGATAATCGCCGCTGTGCTACCACTGCGGAGAGGCCGACCACATCTACCGTCGCTGTCCCTACAAGAGGCTCGGTTTGCGAGGGTTCTCCGTCCCTCAACCCGACGACCCGACCTAGCCCTAACGAGACTCCTGAACACGACGACAGCTACACGGCGCGACGCGTACCCGACCTGACCGAGACGTCCGTTGAGAAGACGACGACAACGACGATGCACAATGCCCGACCGTCAACACGTACAAGCAGAGATACGACGCCCCGACGAACCCGGAACTCGAGGAAGACTGCATCTGACGTCAAGGTGTCCATCGACAACTTTGACGTAGTCGCCCTCGTAGACACGGGAGCTGACTATTCGGTAATGAGCGGACCATTTGCGTCTAAACTGAAGAAAGTTATGACCAGATGGGACGGTCCGCACATACGCACAGCAGGAGGCCACCTCGTGACGCCAAGTGGAACGTGCACATCGCGCGTCACCATAGACGGCACAACGTACCCTGCGGCGTTCGTCATTCTGCCTAACTGCTCCCGCGACGTAATTCTTGGAATGGACTTTTTGATGGACAACGGTGCAATAATCGATCTGCAGACCAATTCAATAACTTTTTCCCCCAATCACTCCATGACACGGAACCGAACCCCGAACGACGTGCTGCTGTAAGGATTGCCGATGATCATGCCACCCTGCCACCCCGCGCAAGCTTGATGGTCGCAGTCTACTGTGAAGATGCTGCTTCTGACGTCGACGCTATCGTAGACACCGATCAAAGGGTGCTTCTCAACCGTGGTGTGTCGGTCGCAAGAGGCATTGCGCGCTTCAAGGAACACCAATCCCACATTTTCGTTACGAATTTCACCGAGGAGTACCAGCATTTAAACAAGGGCACGGCAATGGCATCCCTCGAAGAAGCGCAAGAAGCAAGTGACGTGATCGCGGTCGCCGACTTTGAACGCAGCACCCCAACGAAGGAGTCGTGATTTTCGTTGAGGACATGAAGCGACTTTTTCGTCGTGCGGACCCTGAAATGACCGAGGAAAAGAAGCTCAGGTTTCTAATGCGAGGAGTGAAGCAAGAGCTTTTTGCTTGTCTAGTCCGTAACCCTCCGAAGACAGTGGCGGAATTCGCGTCTGAGGTGGCCGCGATGGTGAAGACGCTAGAAATTCGAACGAGGCAGTACGACCGCCCTGTCAACGCGCTGTTCTCGGAGACCATCGGTGCCGCAAATGGAAGCTCCGATACATTGCGAGAGACCATCCGAGCAGTGGTCAGGGAGGAGCTTCGGAAGCTTTTTCCAACGACGCCGCAACCTCAGGTGGCTTCCCTGACCGACGTAATCCGAGAAGTCCAAAACGCACTGGGAACTTCTGCGCCATCGGAAGCACACCGCGAACCACAAGCCATGACCTACTCCTCGGCTGTTCGTCAACCCCGCCCTGCTCCAACCCGTCGTCAAGAGGCCGAGACATACCGCCGTCCAATGCCGCCCGCCCGACGCCTTGTAGACCAATACCAGACGCCAAGGAAGACCGACGTGTCGGCCAACTTACCTACGAGGTGATCCGCGATGGTGGTTCCGGAACATCACGACGACGCACGCGGCCCGAAGTCGTTCACGTGGTTCGCTTAAAACCTTTCTACGGACGATAACGAATTTTATTTTTATTTTCGGACTGTCGCTTATGTTAGCATCGGGTCGTCGATGCACTCTTAGAGGGGGGGTAATGCCGCGAACCATACATTGGGTTTGTTTATTTGTGTTTTGCTTTTACCGCCCGGCTGCGCCGGTCTGTGTTATCTCTGCGCCAAGGGAAGCGCGTGTTCCATTATTTCTTTCTGTGCCGCATGTGTTATCTGTCGTGATAGGGAGAGCATTCCGATCTAACGTGAACAGTCCAGAATAATCTTCTTGGATCTACTATGTTCTCGATGTGAATCGACGTTTCGAGAACCACGCGCGCCGAAAGATAAAAAGCCTGCAGTGCGGACGCCGGGGCATTCGATTCGACGACACTCTCCTGTGCAAGTCACTTTGTTGACCGCTGCTTCGCCGCCTCTGTATTCTTTTGAGTTGTTAGGGGAGCACAAGTTCGCTCCAATAAACGTGTTTCTCATTCAAGACAACTGCATCGTTCTTGTCTTCGCGACAATATCCTGGAGAGAAAAAAACTACCTCCTTCGGATCCGGAGCTAAGTTGAAGAGGGGACATTTGCTGGAGACGTTTTCAGACGGGAGTTTTCCAGAACCCAGTCCTATATAATCAGTGGCATCCCAAAGTCGTCGATCCAAGTTGCAAGAAATGAAAGGGTCGAGCGAACCTCGTCCACATGGTGTAGACTTGGCCTTCGTAAAAGAAACCACACCGAGACGTAGCATCCTGGGAGGCACTACTCCTCAGCCGAACCTCCGAAACCCAGCGCAAGATCATCGGTCTTGCCCTAGATGCCGCCAAGTCCCAAGGGATACCGGCCGAATGATGGGGGGATGATGCACCTAACGCTGCCTCTTTGACTGGTGTGTAATAAAGTTTTCACTGACTGACTGACTGCAGCCAAAGGGGAAGACAACACTACACGTGATAAGGAACCACGTTTTAGTGGCTGCAAGCACCCGCCGTGGTAATCGCTTGCGTACGCAAAAGATTTAGCTGCGACATCGCCTACATATAGTTGTAGGGCTTTTGCACGCATCGTACGTCCTTCACTGCCGAAGCTTTATACCGGAAGTAGTTTGGTGACATAAGCACCTACAGTTCCAGACCAGTCTAACAGTGTAAGATATGCCCTTAGATGTTCTGCTCCGTGACCCATTTCAACCCAGCGCTCACCGGGAATAAGCGACCCGGAGTCCCAGAAGAAGCGACACTTCCCCGTTGTCAGACCAGATGAGTGAGTGGGGATGCATGACTGTGTAACGATTATTATTGAACTGCTGCTCCGATTGCTGGCACTTTCCAGCAGTTAGGCGAGACTGCAAAATCAGAGAGCGCCTCTCGGCCACAAATTATTTTGCTTTCACTATCATCCGGGACCTTCCTGATCAGTCTACACTGTGGCAAACATACTGGTGCTACCATTACCCTTATCGACGGAACTGCAGGCTATTTCAATTGATTTGTCATGTGGCTCTTTCTTTCGTGATAGATGTGGACGCAGTATTAGGGAAAAGCATCAGGTTGTGGAGCATGAGTTCAAAATCATATTTGACGAAGCGACGAAACGGGATATCTTCGATACTGACATACAATTGCCAAGGCTCCGGAATAGCATGAACGCTGTGGGAAACCCTGAAATATATGCGTGTCTTCCTTGGACTGTTTATGCAATAAGCTGAGAGAGAGAGATTCGCTAGCAAGAGTCAATCCTGATTTCTTGCGGCTGTGCTATTTCATCGCAAACATCGTTCAATTGATTGATTGTAGGATTTAACGCGCCGACGCAACGCAGGCGATGAGGCACGCCGTAGTAGAGGGCTCCGGATTAATTTTGACCATCTGGGGATTTTTAACGTGCGCTGAAATCTCGTACACACGGGCGTTTTTGCTTTCTGCCTCCATCAGAAAAGCGACCGCCTCGGCCGAGAATTGAACCGGCGACTCCGTGCTCAGCAGCGCAACGTCTTAGCCACTGAGCCACTAACAGCGTTCAACCGCCCAGGGAACGTTCCTGAAGGCACGCTTCAAACTTCTACGCGGAAGGCGTTGATTGACAAGAACAAGGCGAAAAGAGCTTAAGTGGTGGCAGAAAAAATTGCAAAATAACAGAAATGCTCCTGTGAGCGCTTGCGAAATACTCGACACCTGCGACCGAGTGTTCTATCTTGGTTACACCTCCCCTAACGACGGCTGCCCCTGAGCGCTCATTCTCAACTCTGAGACGCCCGAACACATACCTGCGCGCCACAGCGTCTCAAGCCTGCTGTACTCACACCGAGAAGTTGCAGGTGAGGTTGAGTATGTGATTCGCCGTTTCCCGCTATCTTCTCGTCGACGCCTTGAATCTCGTGTATCAATCAACTTCGAAATATGGAAAAACCGGCAATCGACGGACCTTATGCCAGACTTGATGCTATAACCCACATTTTCGCGTTTCGTGTAACATTGATTTACATAGATCACATGGAGAATATGCTGGAGAATTCGTTTTACCTTTGAGCGCAATGAATGCTTTGTTCACTGTTTTATGCTTCTCCCAAATGTGTCCTCCTATCTGTTCCGCCACACGTTATTTTGCATTTGCCTTAATCTGTTGTTAACTCTAATGAAGAATTTGTTTCTGTGAAATCCGTTTAGTCACAAAGCCTGGGCGTCTGCTACTGTTTTTCTGAATAATGTGCTTGTAATAGTTCAGAAAATTGGGGGACAAAAATTTTGTATCATTTGTGAATACTCCTATTCCTCGATTTCTTTTATGAGTGCAATCGGCATAGAGTCAAGGTAAAATTGTATTTTCCCACTTGATGTACCTTGCAGTTTTACTATCTAAGTTTTCTGCACATCAGCAAGCATTTCCATTATTATTGTATTTGTTTTGAGCTTCCGTTGCTACGCCTGTTTTCTCGCTTCTATTTTCCTCATCATTCTTTATTATTTTTCGTGTATTTTGTTTCGTGTTGTTGATTTATTTGTTTTCAATACTGCCAATCTCTTCCCGAGACCATAGCAGCTGGACTTGCAGATTTTACACTCACGTGGTCTACACAAACAGCAGAAACATGCGGTAAGAAAAAGAAAGAACTGCAGTCTTAAACGCGGATAGTTATACATAAAATATTTACTGAACAAACGATAAACACACAAAAACTAATTATTTC
Organism: Haemaphysalis longicornis; assembly: GCF_048455015.1. Lineage (NCBI taxonomy): Eukaryota > Metazoa > Arthropoda > Arachnida > Ixodida > Ixodidae > Haemaphysalis > Haemaphysalis longicornis. The sequence goes on along the minus strand of NW_027526361.1, from coordinate 167,541,813 downwards.
AAAGCCCACATTTGTAGCCGGAAATATATAAAAACACATTTCAAACCTCAGTAACGCTAGCAGAAAAGGAATGTTACATGAAAAGGAATAAAACACTACAAATAACTGCACACATGTAGAGCCCTCGGCCACTCAAACAGTTCAACAGGAGGCTGCAATGCATCTACCAACGAAGGCACGGTGGGCTAAGATGTTGCATTTTCTATTTTTGAGGCAAAGTCTTTTAGCGAATTTGTGTTAGCAACGAAGGGGTCTGAACTATTCCATTATCGTATGCCGGGTTGTGTGGGATTCTGGTAGGAGAATGTACCTGGATTTGTCGATTTTGTAATGGTTGTGAATTGACTGAAAAAAAATTACAGTCGCGCCTGTTTTGCTCTAGCCGCGAGTGTTGGAAGGCCACAGCTTGATAACATATTTGTAGGGGAATCAGTGCGCCCATATCTATTGCAAATGAATCGTGCTGCTTCCTTTGTACCTTTTCAAGTTTGGTTACGCTAGTCACTGTTTGGGGAAACCATATTGTACTGGCATATTCTAGTACCGGTCTCACGTAGGTAGTGTAGGCTAAAAGCTTGGTAGATGGTGGAGGCATTCGAAGACATCTGCGAAGATAAAGCAGCTTTCGCAGCGCATTTGAAATTATTTTGTCAATGTGTGCATGCCATCTAAGTTGTGAAGTAATTGTAATACCTCAGAATTTGTGTTGATTTACTCTTTCAAGACTCGTGCCGCTAATATTGTAAACGTAGTTTACAGGATCTTTCTTTCTTGTTAGACTCATGCACACAGTTTTCTTAAGGTTAATCGACATTTGCCAATTGGTGCACCACTGGGCAAGATAGTTTAATGAATCAGCAAGCTCAAGGGGATAGGAATAACTGGTAATTTCTTTATAGACAATGTAGTCGTCGGCGAACAGCTTTGTGTTACAGGAAACGTTCTTCGTGATATCATTAATGAAGATGAGGAATAACAGTGGTCCAAGAACGGAGCTTTGTGGTACCCCAGAGGTAACAGGAATGGTTTCAGATGCCACTTGCTCAAACATGACATACTGTGAACGGTCACTCAAGAATTCTCTTATCCAGCGTGTTAGTGGTCCGTCCCCGATTGTGTGTCGGAGCTTCGCAATTAATTTGTTATGGAATACGGAGTCAAACGCCTTTGAAAAGTCTAGTAATATTACATCAGTTGTTAATAGACAATGCTAGGTCATGAACAACTTCGGTTAGTTGCGTGATTTTTGATAATCTGCTGCGAAATCCGTGTTGGCAAGGTGACAGGATGCCCTTTGTTCCCAAGAAAAGTGTTAAGTGTTGTAGGATAATATGCTCAAATATTTTACACGATGTGCTGGTTAACAAAATTGGTCTACAGTTACAGGGGTCGTCGCAATCTCCCGACTTCGGAACTGGTGTAACTTTGGCTTTTTTCCAGTCGTGTGGAAGCTGTGACAGCGAGAAATATTCGCGTAAAACCAGTCCAAGATACTTACTACACCACTCTGCATATCGCCGATGAAATGCGTTTTGAATGTTATCGTGCCCCCAAGCTTTTTTAGGATCTAGCTCAGGCAAAAGGCTACAGATTCCTTCTTGAGTTATATTTATTGGGTTGATTGCATCATTCTTAGGCGATAGAATCTGAGGCGTTTGCCCGTTATCTTTAGTGAATACCGAGTGGAAAAAGTTGTGGAAAAGCGTGGGACGGCCTGCTTTCCTACGGCGGAAATGTTTCCAGAATCTTTGAGGGTGACCAGTAATAAATGACGGTAGCGTGATATTCAAGTAATGTTCTTTTGCCTTTTTGCTTGTGTTCTTGAAGCTCGCAATAGCAGATCGTATTTTGTCACTTTCGTATGCCCCCCGTCCTCCTTTAGTGCCTTCCGGAGACGTTTAACCTCTCGCTTTGAGTGTAACACTTCTCTTGTAATCCAGGGATTCTTTCTCTGTGGGCGCGTAAGCCGTAGTGGAATGAAGTTATTCGTGCAATGTGAAACAATGTGCTTGAATCGTAGCCAAAGCGCGTTCACAGTGGTGGAGGGATTATGGGCCAAATCGATGAAGTCATAAAATTCATGAGACAAGAAAGTTAACACACTAGCGTCGTCGGCTTTGTTGAAGTCTGCGACAGGAGTTACTGTCGATTCGAACCGTAAGCCGTAATCAAGTGTTATACTGCAGATTGGTACTCTGTGGTCAGATATACCCTCGACTAGTTCAACGTGGGCGCCGTCAGGGTTTAGGTGGTTGCTTATAAGGACTAGATCCAGTATACTGGTAGCTGTTCTTTGACAACGTGTCGGGCAGGAAACAACTTGGCGGATGTTGAAATTTAGCATCAGATCGATTAAAGCCTCTGAACTGGGTGAGGTGTAACGCATGTTTGTCCAGTTTATGTCTGGAAGGTTAAAATCACCCATCAGCATGACTGCAGATCTACGAACATGTTGTTGAAGAAAATCATGAACGGCGACTAAACACTCGGCACCACAATAGGGGCTACGATAAACGCAACCTATAACCAAGCTTGAACCATTGCACAATATTTTACAGAACACCGCTTCAGTTTCCGGAACGTGGGGAATTGAAGTATAAGAAATTGAACGTCGGATTAGCAATGCCACGCCTTCGCCACGAGATGGTCCGTCTTTTCGGATAACAGCGTTGTTCGGGGGTGCAAGTTCATGATCAAGAACATTTGGTGACAGCCAGGTTTCCGTTATCCCTACAATGTCAGGTTCATAAAGCAGTAACATGTACTCGAGCGGTTGCACTTTATTAAGAACACTTCTTGCATTCACGTTGAGTAGTGTTATTTTTTCTTTGCGCTGCAGTCCGAGTGTTCGGGCGACTTGGCACTTGGTCCTTTTTTGGCTTGTTTAATGGCACCCTTTCTTCTTTCTCCTCATCCCAAATAAAAGGGCGATCATTTAGAAAACAGTTTATCGAAAGGTAAGGCAACCTTTTCCTTTTTTACTAGATTGGGCTTCGCACTTTCCCAAAGCTTTTTTCGGATTTCCAGAGTTTTGCGAGAGAAATCTTCACCAATTGCGTAATCGGTGTCTTTAAGATTCCGACCATTCTTTAGTAAGGCTGCCTTCTGTCGCGAGTCTAGAAGCTTGAATATAACTGGCCTGATTTTGTTAGGAGCGGGACTGCCTATCCTGTGGATGCGTTCGATCGCAATTGGTCGTAGCTTAAGCTTACCCTGAAACAAGGCGGCCTTGTTTACTGATTCTTCGAGCGTTTCACAGGTCTCATCTTCTGTTTCAGGCAGTCCGTACACGATTAGATTCGATCTTCGGCTCCTGTTTTCGAGGTCTCTATTCTTTTTTTCCAGCGTTTGGATTACCGTGCTCATAGAATTAGGTTGCGTCTTGCAATGCTCCACTTCTCCCTCAAGCCTTGATAACGCGTCCAGTTTGTTGTCTATGTCTACCAAACGTTTCTCTTTTATTTCTTTTATCTCCGTTGCAATGACCTTCAACTGGTTTATTATTTCTTCAAATTGGCGGCCTGGGTTGGTTTCAATATCCCCTCTCAACAATAGCAGTTTTCCAAGGAACTCAGCACTGTTTGACATCATAACACACAGCCGAGGGCAAGGCAACACCAGCAAAAAACGGTCGTTTGAGCGCAAGCATCTACCGTAGTCCGTGCACACCTGCACAAGGTAGAGAAACGTGTTTGTGAACCGCCTTCCGCCGGTGAAGCCGTGCCCAGTCAAGGAGTCTGACTGATGGTTGATGACAATGAGTCTGATGGCTGCCCTGTTATTATATGAAGCTTCTATTCCCCTTTATCCATGCTCTCCTTGAGCCTGTATCACAAATAAATGAATACTCTTACGTATTTTGGTTACGCTTTACAGTGGCGCTGCCTATAGCAACTGCAAACCGCTTGCGCGTCTGCGGGCATAACATACTCACCATAATAAAGGACTGACGCGCGAAATGAAACCGAATGCAAGGAGCTTCAGCCACTCAGGGAGAGGAAACGTCGCGGCGTCTATCGGCTAAACGCGCCATTTTCCGCGGGTTGGACCGCAAACCATTCACCTATGGCGTAATGACTCTCCAACCGGGAGACAAAGGCTTTTTTTGTAACATTGGACGGTGGCGTGTGCATTTGCACATCGGGCGCACGTAGAACGACGCCGCGACTAGCGGCGGGAAAGCGACCGTCGAAAACGCTTGCGTACCATTCAAGTCGAAGTTCACCAGGGAAGGAACCAGAAGCTTAAAGACTGCAGAATGTGTTTTTAAGGAGTGCAGAATGCTGAATTGGAATTTCTTGAACCGCACGTAGTGACCATGCTCGTTCTGTTTTTATTTTTAGTTTTTTGTTTTTGTTTTTCGTTTATACGCGGGTGATAACATGTGTGGGTTGGCGTTTTTTCACGCTATAATTGTCTGTTTTTTCCTAATGCTACATGTCAGTTTTATATACCTATATATAATATACCTATAATATAATGCTATATACCAATTGCTATATGAGCGCCGTGCGGTGTGTTCTCTACTACGTGTCGTCTTTTCGTGGTTATAACAAGAATGTATCACCAACTCGCCCAACTTTCAATTGTAGTACACATCAGCACGCTTTTGTACAAATTTGAAATTGTTTATTGACATGTTCCTCCATCGCTTTGCACTGTGATAGTTGTAGTAGTTGGCAGTAGTCGTTGTTGTAGTAGTAGTCGCAGAATCGATTCATATTTTTATTATTTTTTATTTATTTATCACCTACTGCGGACCAACCATGGTCCATGCAGGAGAGGGCGATTCAGTTCAAAATTCTTCCGCATACATACACTTCTTCTGCAGTTTACATACACTGCAGTACAAAATTCTTGTTACACTAGAAACTAGTGAAAAACAAGAGACAAATACAGGCAAAAAAGCAGACTTAAGCGACAAGAAAAAGTTATACAGTTTCATCTCGCCGTGTCGAGCATAGGGAAAAAATGGGGCAAAGCATTCTAACCAGAAACTGTTCTCGGGAAAAACGAATACTTGTAAGTGTTAGTACGTGCAAATGTAGGTGTAATGCTAAGACTATGGTTATTACGTGAAGCTCTGGTTGTGTCCTCTGTTCTGTAATCTGGCGCATGCAATCATTATCTGGAAAATGATAATAGGCTGAAAAAAATTACGCCCACCTCGCCTCGCGGGAACCCTGGTGTGATGCAACGTATCTCATGGGCGGTTCCATTGGCGTTTTCCATGGTATTGATTACGCTTATAGCAGGGATTCTCACGTGAAGGGGAGGTGGGTGGACGACCGTCGACTGAGACCGCCGGAGCGCGGCATGGCGCTTTATATTCACAACGCCCGAAGGAGAGGAGAGCGCCGCCCACCGGCGCCTAGCAACGGAGTGAGAGCGCGCTGCGCCAACCCGCAGCTGTTTGGGAGAGAGTGTTCGCTATCGGAGAGAGGAGAGGAGGAGAGGCGCAGCTGTGCGGACAACGCCGGACAGACGCAGGAAGGACAGAGGGGCGAGCATGAGATGTGTTGCATCTAAAAGTTAAGCCGAGCAGTTTTCCTTCGATCGGCCAAAAGTTGGAGGTTCGCCTCTTGCAACATGGCTGACGGCGAATCGGGACGTCTATACCGATTGAATATAAATCGAGCAGCTAATCGCTGTATTTTTTCTATTTTTTGTATATTACCCGCTGTATGGGGGTCCCACACAATGCTGGAATATTCAAGAAAAGGACGAACTATGACTTTATACGCTCTAGGTTTTAGTGAACTAGAAGAACGACCCAATTTATATTTTAGAAAGGCTAATTTTCTCCGGGCAGCAGAACATATACCATCAACATGTGCGTCCAGCTAACCTTCGATGTCATTGTTACGACCAAGTACTTGTATTCTTCTACTTGCCTGATAGTGTATCCGCCTACAGTATAAGTAAACTCGAATTTTCGGATTTTGTTACTCAGACATAATTATGCGCTTTTCTCAAAATTTATTACCATTTCCCACTTTTTACGCCATTCTTTTATGTAGTTAAATTCTCACACAAGTCAGGCTGGTCAGAGATAGAATTTATGGTATTAAAATTACACAGTCGTCGGCAAATAACTTAACAGACACGCCAGGTTTGGTGGCTTGAACTAAATTGTTAATATAAATATTAAATCGTATTGGCCCGAGAACTGACCCTTGCGGGACTCCAGAAAGCACCCCCAAAAAACTAGAGCTGAAACTGTTTATATCTACGTACTGTTTACTGTTTGTTAAGTATGCTATGACCCAGTTAATTATTTCCGGAGGAATGCCAACATCTTTCATTTTGTTTATTAGCTTGATATGCGGGACCTTTCCAAAGGCCTTAGTAAAGTCCATAAAGATGACATCAATCTGTCCAGCCTTGTCAAGAACTTGGGAGAACTCGTTAACAGTTGCTAATAATTGCGAGGCAGTAGGTAATTGCCCACAACTCTCTAGATTACCGGAATGTCTTTATTGCAAGTCAGGCAAGGACATTTTTAGAACATTTATTTCACCGCAGGGTATAAATAAAGGGGTTCGGTTAAAATTAGGATGAGGAATTGAAGAGTAATTAGGTCAATATAAAATGGTGACGCTTTCACTGAAAAATTGTGAGCAGTGAGGATTTGTCAAACTGCCTTTTTGCTTGTTTCTGGCAATTATAAATGCGAAATGAAACCTGTATTGTTCTCATTATTACTTACATAACAATTAGCAGGTGTCAATCAAGCGTCGCCGTTGGTTCTATTCTTTCTTTAATTACGTATCGTAACATGAATTTCTTCATTTTTCAGGCAAACCTAAACAAATTGAAGTTAAAAGGGTTTCTTTTGAGCTTGTCGATTATGTTTTGCTAATGTGAATTTCTTCAATCAAAACTTTTATGCTTGTCAAATATAACGTGTTTTATTAATGTTTCAAAAAAAACGAAACGAGCACGAAACTACTATGTGTTTTTTAGCTGAATGCAGCCACAATCGACAATGTAGAGAATTCAGTGATAAAACATTCAGCCGTTGCTGTAACATTTGAATAATTACACCCGGCTCCATTAAATCATAATGGGCATGGAAAGCTGTCTAATAAATCGTGCAGAAATGTAAATATTCAGTGACCCAAGGTTTACTATCCATGCCAAAGAATTCAATAATCGAATAGCAACTTCTCTTAACGAAAAGCTCGGACCGAAATTCACATTTACGTTCAAGGACCGATTTTTGTTTGGGGGCTGTGCCTGCGACTTCACATTTGTGCGCGAAAAGCGACTGCAATGAAGCGAAACTCCAAGTTTCGCGGCTGGCCGCTTGTGAGGGCGTGTCAAGACGGCCTATATTTCGAGACAAAATAACGTGTTCTGTGTGGATTTAATAGGAAACTTATATTATTATATAGTTGCTGCAATTGTGAAATAATCTGATGTAAAAAAATGCCTCGCAAACCAGGGAGCTTATCGGACTGCAACTGACGCGGCGTTGACTGGACCGTGTGTCTCGATGCCAACGCTGCCGTGCGGCGAAGACGCGCGTGAATCGAGGCGCCCTACTTCAACGTTTATAGAATCGCGTTTCCCTACTCCACGTGCGTTGCAAGCAGAACGTCGTACCTATCTAGTGGAACCTCTCTAACTGTTGCCGGTTGATTTCTTAAAATGGCTCTAGAAGCTATAGTGGCGCGGGCGACAGCAAGCGACGGCGGGGTGAATTTTTTCTGCAGTTGATGAAGTATTTAATTTCGCGAAAGTCCAGCACGTAGGATTTTTTATAAAGGAACACTGCAAATATCACTTCTGTACTAATTTGTTTACTTATATTTGCGTAGTGTTTTGTTCTTCTTCACCAATGTCGACAAGTATGAACATTACACCGGACTTACACGGGTATATTTTGCTGTGACTATATAAGACTATTGCGCAGGCATTGTTTTACTTCGGCCGGGTGGCTGAATCGAGTCACAGACAGACAGACGGACAGACACACAGACAGCAGACATACAGACAGACCAAAATTTCTGGGTTTAAGGATCCCAAGAAAGACTATCGTCTTTACTAAACATCAAGGTCACAGAAAACATCACCTTCCCAGAGGCGCGAAAGAGGTTCGCCTTGTTCACCCTGGGGAGGTATGCCGACGTTGTTCGCCGAGGGGCGGAGCGGCGTCTCGTTTCGGCGGGAACCCAGTACCGTTAGTCGGACCTGGTCCCGCCCCCGCCCCCGTCCCCATCAGGTTGCCTCTGGTGACCGCTCCCGCCCCCCCACCGCTTGCTGAGCCAGCAGTGGCTGTGGGGTGGCAACCACGTCAGTTGTGGATGCGGCGGCATCCACCACTTCCTCTCCACCGGCCCAAACCACTCGCGAGGGCACGGAGGAGATGGAGAAGGAGGCTACCGTGGCAGTTCCCACACCCACCGCACATTCTCTGCCACCTGGGGCGCTCCTGACGCCCTCGGCGGTCGCGCCTCCAACGAAGGGCACCGGGAAGGGTTCCAAGTCTAAGTCTAGGTGGCCCAGTCCGCTGGACACCCCCATGCCTTCAGATGACGACATGGACGTCGAGCCGTTCCGGCATGCACCACAGCGGAAGGAACGAGCTCTAGGGTCGAGGTCAGTCGAGAAAATCAAAAAACCCCTTCCAAGAATTCAAGCCCCGAAGGCCGACACGTAAACACGCACATATTCCAGTTCTCTAAACTTCAAGAATGGGAAGAGAAAACATCATGCCATGGAACTGCAGAGGCCTCCCTAAAAATATTGATGATGTCTGTGAAATATTTTATTCCAAACAGCCAGGTGTGATATGTCCCGAAGAAACCCATTTGAAATCCACGCACACAAATTTCTTGAATAGTTACCTCGTATTTAGGAGGGACACAGATGGTGGTGGCACATCCTCAGGTGGTGTGGCCATCATTGCCCGGAAATCTTTCTCGTACCACATTGTCCAACTACAGACCATCCTAGAGGCTGTTGCCATTCGAACGATAAGTTCAATAGGCTTATAACACTATGTTCACTTTAGATCCCTCCTGACTTCCATCTTTCTAGCTCAGATGTCGAGGGTCTGGTAGATCAGTTACCCGAACCTTTCATTCTGATAGGCGACCTGAATGCACATAACTCTCTTCGGGGCTCTTCTCTCACGAATTTCCGAGGTCGTTTAATTAAGAAATTCATAACATCGTCGGGAGCATGTATTGTAAACCAGAAACAGCCAACATATTATAATATTGGACACAACACTTATTCACATCTTGACTTGGCTTCTGGATCTGCAGTTCTCTTTCCATGTCTTGAGTGGGGTGTGGGCACTGACCCATATGGAATTGACCACTTCCCCACCTCACTAACCTATGTAGGTAAGGGCCCGAGCAGTTCATCTTCCCAGAACAGATTTATTAAAGCAAGAGCAAACTGGAATACATTTACGGATTCATCAAAACTACACTACACGTCCATAACACACCTACGTGTTGAGCAGGCAACCCAACTACTCACGGCGCACATCCTCGACGCCGCCGAAAGGTCTATTCCCCACGCCTCTGGTGTCCCACACAACCAACGGAGGCCGTGGTGGAATGAGGACTGTAGGCCGGCGCGAGAGGCCCAGAACAAAGCGTGGGGTATCCTTCGTCGGTAACCCACGTCGAGTAATCTCTTTTTGTTCAAACGGGCCAAGGCGCTTGCAAAACGTGTGCGCCGTGAGGCCAAATGCGATAGTCGGCGTTCATTCATAACATCAATTAACTCCTACACAGACACACGAAAAGTATGGACACGAATACGCAAACTCAAGGGACAACAAACACACAGCCTGCCTCTGGTCACCACAACAGGGAACACACTCGAAGACCAGGCTGACACACTCGCACAACACTTCCAACACGTTTCCAGTTCAGCACACTACACAAACACTTTCATAAAACACAATCTCGTGGCCGAGAAGAAGCCTTTACATGACAATGACAGATCAGCCACTTCATATAACTCTGAGTTCACACTTCATGAGCTGAGGGGTGCTCTGAGCACGTGTACACCCTCAGCTCCAGGCCCAGACAACATTACATATACAATGATACAGAACTTACCCACAGACACTCTTGTAACACTCCTTCACCTTTTCAACAAGATGTGGCTTTCGGGGCACATTCCAAAGTCTTGGAGGGATGCCATAGTTGTAGCACTCTTGAAAGAAGGGAAGGACCCTTCTTCTCCCGCTAGCTATCGACCAATTGCCCTGACCAGCTGCCTGTGGAAGCTTCTCGAGAAGATGAGAAACGGGAGGCTTGTGTACTTTTTGGAGTACAACGGCCTTCTCGACAGCTGCCAGGCAGGCTTCAGGGCGGGGAGATCCACCAACGATCAACTGGTTGCATTGAATTTATATATAAAGAATGCCTTCGCTCACAAACAGTTCTCTGTTACCATGTTTTTTGACATAGAGAAGGCCTATTACACCGCATGGCGTTACGGCGTACTTAGTGACCTCAAGTCGTTCGGTGTCTCGGGTAACATGTTAAATACCCTTATTAGTTACTTGTCGCAGAGAACCTTTCGAGTGAGAGTCGGTAGTGCCCTCTCAAATGTTGACATGCAAGAAACTGGCGTGCCGCAAGGTGGAGTTCTAAGCTGCACTCTGTTCATAGTAAAGATGAAATCCCTTGGGAAGGCATTGCCACCTACAATTTCTTACTCCATGCACGGCCGCTCTCCATGTATGTGGACGACGTGCAGATATCTTTTAAATCATGTAATATGTCAATATGCGAACGTCAAGACCAGTTCGTCGTCAAGAAACTTGCCAGCTGAGCAGACAAGAATGGTTTTAAATTGAATCCTGCAAACAGCTCTTGCGTTGTATTCTCGAGAAAGCGCGGGGTCCATATGGACGCAGACATTACTCTTAATGGCGTGTCGCTTCTTGTGAACAAGGAGCACAGGTTTTTATGTGTGGTGTTTGACCACAAACCCACATTCATTCCACATATCAAAAAACGTAAGCATCAATGTCTGAAAACAATAAATATCCTTAAGGTAACAGGTCACAGGACACCAATCCTATGGGGCTGACAAAGAACTCCTGCTACGGCTCTATACTGCTTTGGTTGGGTCTCGCTTAGGCTGTGGCAGTGTGGTTTATGGGTCGGCGACTATACCAGCGTTGCGAATGCTTGACCCAGAGCTACACTTGGGGCTACGTCTTGCGTCGGGTGCTTTTCGCATTAGCCCATTCGAAAGTCTTTATGTCGGGTGTAAGAAGTGGTTCCTTGAGAACCAACGGACATACAGGTAGCTGCTGTATGCTTTTGAAATTTCATCGCTGAACAACCATCCTTTTTATCCTGTCTTTAGCAATACATCCACATCTGTGCTCTTCGTTAATCGCCTATCCGTTCCTCTGTCCTTTTCGCTTAGGCTGAAAGAGCGAGCCTCGGATCTAAGCGCTTCGTTTTTAGATGTGTACAAGTCATTCTTTTCAAACTATTACCGCCTTGACAAGTTATCCCTGTGTTCTGTGACCTTTCTTTTATGAAACGTGACAAAAATCGGGTACCATGAGCTGCAATACTGCAGCACTTTCTGCCTCTACAGTTAAAATACCCATGTGCAGAATTTTACAGTGACGCTTCTAAAACTTCCACTATAGTGTCCTGCGCTGCTCATGGTCCGAATTTCAATGCAGGAAGAATCATGAGCGTACACACAACCATTTATTCAGCAGAAGCATATGGAATTTTACTCATGTACAGCACATTCTTGAAAAACAAATTCCCAATTCCGTGATCTATACAGATTCTTTGAGTGTTGTTTGCGCACTATCATCGCACAAGCACCCAAAAAACGGTATAGTTAATCCCATGTTCAACACTATCATGTCTGTGTATGCGCAAAGGTGTCAGCTGCTACTCTGCTGGGTCCGAGCACACACTGGGATCGCTGGGAACGAGTTGGCAGACGAGAGGGCCGCTGCTGCTGCACTCGGGAACAGTATAGACATTACAACAGTACCCTATACAGACCTCAAGCCATACATAAGACAATACTTGCGCAGAACATGGCAAACACACTGGAATGAACAGACAGAAACTACATGTAATAAAGCCACACTTGGGACGGTACACAGCTGACTCGCACAATAGATAGACAGAAGTCGCTTTGCCTAGACTACGGATAGGGCACATCCATGCAACGCACTCGTATCTGCTCACGGGATCTTCAAGACCCCAGTGCAGCAGGTGCGGAGAGGCCCTATCCATAGTTCACGTACTTATTCAGTGCAAGGCGCTCGATACCACATGACGCAAACATTTTCCTGAACTGTACAGACAACACATCCCGCTACACCCATCACACTTCTTGGCCGACAACCCAAAGTTTTCTAACAAACGTGTTTTTTTGGTTTTTATCAGACGCCACGTTTTAAAGCTTCTTTCATATCATGCATAATCACACTGGCCCTATACACCAGCCATCTTCATGCACTCGCTTCACTTTTGTTTTTAGTCGACAATTTAGTATTTAATTGTACATCCGTCCTCATCAAATAACTTTATCTCTGGCGCTCTTTGCCCTTCTCGGCCTTGCGCCATTAAACTGAAACCATCATCACCATCAGCGCCATCGCATTAAACATTATAATCCTACGAATCCTACCGAATGCAGTGCTTTTCCCCCGAATACCGTGTCCTCTAAGACAGTCCTACGGCAGCGACAATGATCAACGCTGTCTGTTTATCCCCCTAGTTCTGTAACGGCTCCGTGAACTGCCATCGTTCCGGGGTTCTTACACGCAGGAATGGGTGGAGAAGCTGTAGAATGCCCGGATCTTTAACAGGTGAGACCACGAAAAAACCATCCCACCTCTGAGACAGCTTAAAAGTCGCTAATATGCACTGGGGACTTCTACGACATCGGAAGCACCCCGTGAGCCGGAAACGATGGCTTACGCCACAGCTGTTCGACGACGCCACTCGGCTCCTACTGGCCGTCAGGAAGGCCCGCCGCACCACCGCCCACTGTCGCCCATTCAACAAACTGCGGTCCTATACCCCGATGCCTTGGAAGGCTGTCTGAATCCAAACCGTCGTCCTCTGTGCAACAATTACGGTAAGCCGGCCACATCTACCGCCGTTGCCCCTACAAACAACTCCGCCTCCGAGTATTCCCCATTCACGTACCGCGACCCTTGCCAGACCAACGACTCAGTAAGATTGAGTATATATGTGTCAGACTTAAACATCATTTGACAATGTCTCGAACTATAGCATCCTTCAAGCAATTTCATACCAAAACCAAGGCCTGCACTTCTATCACTATATCCGTAACTCCCTCACACAATGTACCGCTACCATTCGTTCGGGCCATATCGAATCCCATCTTTTCCACATTAGAGACTGCGGAACGCCAAAAGAAGCAGTCATCTCACCTACGCTCTTTAACCTTACCCTAATCCGACTTGCGCAAACTCACTGCACCATCCCCACACTACGCTGCACTCTTAACGCTGGTGACATTGCCCTTTTCGTTCACTCTGGATCAGGTCAGACAAGGTTCCCTCTGGCTCATATTGAAACAACTCTCCAGCACAGTCTGAACGAAGTCCGCCCTACACCACATCGAACCTTTGGCGCTCCAGGTTTCTCCAGAAAAATCCACTCTCCTCACAACTTTACGCCCACTCGCAACCATCCCCCTCTAACTACCTCTCCTGCCATCCAACCTTTCATATTCTCTTACCCAATACCCCACACACAGCTACGTGGACTCTTAGGCCACACCCGTATTTATCGTCCAACTCGTAAAGGAACCCGTTACCAACCAAACCACGCACCCCATTAGGTTGATCGCTACCGAACACCACGCAATCACAGAACAGGAGCGCCTTTCTCTCGTAGACAGTCTTTTAGTCAAATCGTCTTCTACAGAGGGAGTTGAGTTAGGTGGAAGAAAAAGTAGGGTAGGAGTACCCTACTTTTTCTTATATCCACCCAACTTGACTCCTTCAATTCCCTCCTCCGGAAGACGCATAGACATTCACTCCTGATTTCCCCTTACTCTTCGACGCATCACTCAATTGCTCGACCTTTGCATGTACAACACCATACGCGAACACCTGGACGCCCACAACATCTCCCAACTCACGCGCCTCAGGTCCTTACCAACAGGCCACTATATTAATAACTTTATTACATACACCTCCTCACAATCCCGGTCTTCCCACTCCCCATTCCACCTCATATCCGTAGCAGCCTCCGAATCTGCCCCATTCCGCGACACATGCACCCTAAGTTCCACGCAGCCCGGCAGCAAGCACGAGCCAACACAAACGCCAAACTGTACCCACGATAACCACAAACAGTGTACACTGATTCTACACACGACCATCACCAATCTGCACGCTGTGTAGCTGTTGGTAGCCAAAACACACCACCAAACATCACGGCTGTTACAATCCCAACTACCTACAGTACGATGGCGGATGAGGCGGGCATTGCCCTCGCACTCACCCGGTGCCACACCCCCCAGTTCGTCGTATCCGACTCTCAGCAGGCCATCCTCAATTTGTACGCAGCAGTTTCTTGCGAATTCTTGCGAAGCCTTGCGAATTCTGTCCAAAAATGCCTCACCTAACCTTATGACCCTGCTGTAGCCACCAGCCCGCACAAGCGTAGCCGCTAATGAAGTGGTGCACGTCTGTGCTCGGGAACGTATTGACTGATTCGCCATTTTCGCTACGCCTACAAGCGATGTACCTGAAAGCAGGCCACCCCCCCCCCCCCCGAAATGCAGGGATATTGCCTACACTACCGCGTCCTCCGCCGCAGATAGCCACCCCCGCACACACCCCTCCCTGGAGGCATGCCACATTCTGACACACTTTCCCACACCAAAACAACTAATACACATTCTGACCCACTTTCCCACACCAAAAACAACTAATACACACTCATCCACACCTCTCTTCTACCCCTACCTTTCCAGCCTGTGGGGCGCTCAACACTGACTGCCATTCTCTCTGCGAATTATCCGCAGGCCCATACCGCCCTCGTCTTTTCCTATAGGAGCACTGTTGTGCAACTCGGGTAGCCAGGCCACGTCCTGACATCCTCCCAGGCCCTGTCAGCCGCGGCTGTACTATGGCCTCGTCCACTCCCATACTCAATCACGAAAGACAAAAGTAAACCTATCTCTCTCATACCAGCCCTGGCTCAGCCAGTTTGAAATCATTGCTAAAGTGCAACTGGGGCAGTTTACAATCCTATTTAGGAGGTGACACCATCAATCGGGCATCGGTGACCGAGTGGTTCTTGTGATAATGCTCATAAGTGATACCAGGCAGGAAAATTGCGGTCATCGACGGATAATAAACCATATTGCTTTTTTCCTGTATTCCCTCCAGCTTATGTCAAGTGCAGGGTAGAGTGACCATACCACTGAGGTGTATTTCAGTAATGGTCGAACAAGAGACTTAAAGGCGGCCAATTTGCAGTCGTTGGTAGAGGGCTTAAGGGTTCGTTTGAGGGCAGAGGGTGGGTTGGCGCAGTAAAGTGGGGCAGAACACCTATCCGCCGTATGGTCGACTTTGGTATATCGTGGACTTGTCTGTTCTGCCCTACATCTCTGTACTCCATTGCCGAATTTCTCCCATGATTAGCATCGGCGCTGGTAAAGCAAATAAGGGACGCCTCGTTCTTAAAGCGAAGCTTTGTACGTTTACCAGCCAATGCTTCTGTCGCGATGGTCTATGTCAACAGAAAACTCCCGCGAACAAATAAAAGAAATTACCGGCACCGCCAGGCATCGAACCTGGGCCAAATTTAAAAACGGAGCGAGAGCCCGCTTTCTTCCCAGTTGAGCTACGAGCACAACGGGTACATGGACGGTTTACTCACCTCGCACAGAGGTGGGTTTACCCCCTGCGTTCTCGCTGAACGCCACCTGATAGCGTCACGCGAGCTCTGGTGCCGCTGTGCGCTCAACCCACGCCACGTGTAGCGGCCTTGTTTGTGCCTTGCGCATGCACTAAAAGTCAGTAAAAAGCGGCTGCGAGTCGGTAGGCCAGTTGGCGTCGGGCTTTGCAACATACGTGAGGAATGACGTTAGCACCGACGTCCAGGCGCGCACGGTCGAAACGTCCGACCAAGACGTCAACTCCGGAGACGTGTGCGCCATGACTACAAGAAGTGGCGTTATCGTTTACACTGTCTACATCGCGCCAAACCCCCAATACCAACAGCGAACGTTCCAAGTGAACGAACTGTGCCTTCACTACCCATGACAACGCTACGCCCATGATGGTCTTCGGTGAATTTAACATCAACATTGAGAAACTAAAAAAGCAATGTTTCGTCCGTTACGTCTTCGAGGAGTGTGGACTCGTGTGCAACCCCGATATCAAACAACCGACTACCGTCCGTAAAACCTGCCTTGATTTAACCTTCACGAAGAATATAACTGCGGTGAAAACGCAAAGTGTGAGTGTCTATCACACCAATCATAAGGCCGTTCGGAACATAGTGCTGAAGTAAAACAATAAAGAACGTGTCACAGATACATTGTAACGTGTGATTAACGCAAGCCGGCCGTAGTCACGCATGGTAGGTGGTGTATGAAGCTGCGCTTCCCAACCACCTCCACAGGGTGGATTGGCGCGAACTTTTTTTTGCATATCTAGCTTTTCCAGTCTCCGGGGAAGTGTCGTTCCAGTGATGAGGATAATGTGCTTCTTTAGTATCTCCTCTCTTGCGGCAGATGGCATTCTCTAATCATATTTGGTTAGTGGATTTATTTCCGGAGTTCAGCAGAGTGGTGGTTTGGGCGAGTTGGTACATGGTGAAGTTTACAGCACAACACGAGACAAGGGGCAAAAACACAAAGACACACGGCGCGCTAAATATACAATTAGAACACTCTATGTCTTTTTTATGTTGTCTCTCGTCTTGTGCTGCGCTTTAAAAAATTGCCTTCGAGGAACTCGTTTTCAGACAAGGGACCTCCACCTAACTGATCACTCCACAAAGTGCTAACGAGCGCTGGCAACTTACGCTGACAGGGACGTCACCAATGTCTTCAACCTTCAGTAGTTTGTCGCATTTTGTTTTATTCTTGACTTCTATCAGCAGGGCGCCATTTGACATTCTTCGTGCCTTGTAGCAGGCCTCAATCAGGTTATCAAGGCATTTGGACTTTGGCAATGTTTCTCATTGTTTGGTTCTCATTGTGAGAGTGCATCACGTGATTGCGTAGAAGATAGCTTTTTTCCTACAAAAAACTAAAGCTAGCTTGGATCGTTGCGTTGTTCCTGAGGGAAAGATTTACACAAAGAGGTTTGGTAGATTCCATACAACATGTATGTTTTCGGTGGCAGGGACGGTAGCCCACTAACGAGCTCAACAAGTCAATGTGACTATGTAGGCCACGCCAACTGTACCCGGCCACTATTCCTTATATGCAAAATTAAGGCTGATAGTTTTTCACATTGTTGATTTTAGCTACTTGGAGAGTGTAGAAAGAAGGAAACAGAGATCACAGGACGGGGATAGGGTGGGAAATAGGAAACTGAAAGAACTGGGAAGAAGACAGGAAAAGGCGAGTGGTTGATTCCATCCTGGAGGGTCAGATTCGGGGGTACCGTCTGCGGGAAGCGGGGACCAAAGTGGTGTGTTGCCGCTGATAGGGTCCGTGAAGGTCCAAAACAATCCATGCTTTTGCTGAGCCTTTCTTTCCTATTTTTTCCAAGTACAGGGCTAATTCACGCCCATTCCGGGAGTGGGTGGGTGCAACACACATGTGCTCGGCCGTGGTATCGCCAACACCTTACGCCTACCCCTGTGGAGCTCGAGATGGTTGTGGCGCTACTCAACATACACATTGACAACTCAAGGGGCCCCCTGCGGGGCTCCTGGTGTGCTCCCCCCGTATCCTGTCACATTTGAAGTCTGCCCTCACCCGTGTGCCCCATTTCGTATAAATTTGGGGTTCCCCATCACCTTTATGTACTAACTTCCCTTCCCTGGCCTGCGGGAGAACCTAATGACTAGCGACGACTTGGTTGCCCAAACTCTCCTAATCTCTAGGGCTGCATAGCACGGTCGTCCTATGGTTTCGGTGAATCAGGGACCACTCCCATATCACCAGGCTCAAATTAAATATTTTCACGAACTGCCATCTGTATGATAAGAAGTTATCATTGTAACATTACAATGAATAAAGTACCCGACTGCTCACCCTCCTATTTAATGCTGGCTTAGTCTAGATGGTCTCATTTCGAAGGCATTCATGCTGGGTAGTGCACGTTGGTGTCAAGACACGATCACATAACGACACGGATACAATGAAATTGCGACACTCAACGGGACAAAGCGGTCGCAGTAGGACACGTTGTTTCATAAAATGTGGCCATCGCAGTCTCCGCGCCGGGAAGAAAACAAAAAAGCTTAGGCCGCGCTCTGCCTATCTAGGCTCACCTTCTCAGACTTGTCAAACCATTCACGCCTTTATGCCGTCGAAGATACGCCGCCTAAGAGAAAATCCTTGAATGCTCCTGACACTGCGAAGCGATGGTGGTTTGCATAATTTAGGTTGCCACGCTTCCCGGGTTGAAAAGGACCCTTGGGAGCACGACACAGGAGCACGACGCGGGAGCCTTTTTTGGTTTTTATTAGGTCGGCATCGACTTAGAGACAGCTCCTGGCTGTTCTCCGTGCGCAAACGCGTTGATACGAAAACTCAAATGCACAGTAGGAGGGATTTTATGACTGTGTTGCTGAATTATTTGGAGACAATTTAGGGTTTTTCAGACACTCTGATTTGCACTGTATTAAAATTCACACACTGATGCATCCATAAAAAGCCCATAAGCATAAGTCTGATTGTGAGTGAGTACATTTTTTTTATTATGTTACAGTGCGCAGACGCTGTTTTTATGGACAGAAAAACAAGAAAGTGTGTACGACCAGTTTCATTTGCCAAAAGAATCAAACATCTGCGCGTAATATCAATGGTAGTCATTGAATTGCAGCATGCAAAAGTTGGTATGCTCAGTGGAACAGCCGTAAAATGTGGCAAAGAACCGAAATAACAAAGACACGTCGTCACGAACCCTATGCTGCGCATTGGTGCTGTTCTTCTCAGACATTTCTCAACTCGCTCATCTTCAGGCGTTCCTTCAGTATGCAGCCTTAAAAACACCTCTTCTTTGAGAAAACGGTTAAACATTTGTAAAAATGTTCACAAATGGTAACCACCTAGGAAAGTGTCGGGGCGTTCATAAGTCGACGAACCGCCAGGTCCAAAAGTGAACGTTCTTTGCTTACGAATTCAATAGCATTTTTTTTTTGTTTTAAAGTGCGCAAGTAATTTATTTTTTAATCCTTACTTAAAGCGCTGTGCACGAGAGTGCACGATCTCGGTATGCTCATTCGGCTCGACGGTTATTTGAGCCGAATGCCGGCGAAACATATAGTGGATCAGCATAAATTTCGGATTTGAGTCAACTGACATTCGGTTGGAAGGCATTCAAGACAACAATGTGTCAGGGTAGAAACATTTGCTAGAGGTATATGCTCACGTTTGCATGGGTAATTTGAGCGTATACGTATTGATATCAGAAGTAGCAATTACGGGTTTACCGAAGTAGGTCGGAGCGGCAAAGGCTTTCACGAGATGGTTCATAGTGACACACAAAACCTAGATCAGAGCTAGATTTTTTTTAAATGATCCGCTCCTCGAATAAACCAACTGTTAAAAGTCAGCGTTTTTTTCTGTCCTTGCCTCATCCTCTGTTGTTACGGCGCTATGTTTTCTTTGTGGCGAAGTATGTGCCCACTTAAGTTTGAAATGCACACACTAGTTTCTTCCAAGTTACCGCATTCGAGAGAGAAAAATCCAAATAAAAAAAGGATAATATTAGGAAAAATCTGGTAGCCTCGCAACTTCGGCATAACTGCTTGCACAGTAGCTACACAAAAGGAGTGCTTCGGCGTCTTCGTAATTTTTCCTCTACATTAGGAGCGAGCGAGCTTTCATCAATGGCCACGTGCTCAGATTCCGTGCTCGTCTTCTCGACGGTGTCCAACGTCTGAAAACTACAAACATAAGGACACATTTGCCCAAAGGCGACGGTTACATGCAAAGGTCTCTGTGACGCTGTATAGCAAGCCTTATACCCAGAACGTTATAACCAAGGTCAATAAACCTCGCCAACCCGCAGCATCGCAAGGCACCATCGCGTCTCCAGCGCCCCACTCGGTAGAGCACCGGCAGAGCCTAGATAGCCATCATGATGGACGCACAGGGCTTCGTAGATATCGCCGGAGGCATTACTGCCACGTGGTCCGTATCCAATCTTATCAAGAAACCAGAGTTTTTAATGGGGTAAAGCTGGACATCATTGCCAAGAACTTGGAGAACGAAGTAAGCCGAGGCACTCATCATACTGCAACTTGCGGAACTTCGAGCAGTGGGAACTGTAGCAAGAAACACAAAAGACAAGAAAACGAAAACACTTCCCATGGTCGCAATCGAACCTGGGTTCCTTGCGTTGTGAACCGGCGTCTGTACGATTAAGCGATCACCGCATTCCGACCGCACACCTTTTGTTTCCGGAATAGGCGCGAAAAAGACGACACGTAAAAAAGAACCTACAGGACAGCGCTTATAGGGCTTATTCCCAGAATGCAACACCAACTCACCCAACTGTCAGTTGTGTTTTGCCTTGGGGTCGTAGCGCGGAAGCTGGCTTTGGACTTGACCGCGGGTTCTCGCGTGGTCTAACGCGGACCACATTGGGAGAGATGTGAAAGCCAGCGGACCAAACTCTGCGAGCCTGCTAGTCATCTAGACCTTTTAACGGGGAGTTCTAAAATACATGTGAGGTGATGATATATGCAACTGAAAATTTGCGCCTTACTAAACAATTTGAAAGCAAACTTAGGCCGGCTCAATGGACAAAGGAGCGACAAATGATCTGAGTAACACTTACAGATAGGAAACGAGCTTCTTGGATCGGAGAAAAACCAGAGTAGAAGATATCATAGTTCAAATGACAAATGAAAAGAAATCGACATGGGCCGGACACGTAGTTAGAAATATTGACCATCGTTGGGCTACCACAGTGACCGAGTGGACACCCAGAGACGGGTCTACATAAAAAGGACGGCCAATTACTCGATGGAGGCACGGAATAACGAAATTCAGAGGCAGAGAATGAACTCGAGAGGCGCGGGTCAGGGGCGGTTGGAGGTCGGTGGGGAGGAGGCCTTCGTCATACAGTGGACCTAGTGGGCTGCTGCTGCGGATGATGATGTAATAGCCGGGTCTCTGACGAAGGGAGAGGGGCCGCCCGCTATGCTGTTTCTCAAGCCTTGCACCGCGAGTGCAAGCTACATCAATTTTTTTAGCTGCAAATTTTGTGTACCTAAGTCTATTCCTTGCTTCGATTTTTAATGAGATTTCTAATTGCGTGATCGATGGAATGGGTGCTCTTTCTTACGTATTGGTCTTTCCTAAATACCGCCTGCTGACAAGATGGAATTAAACTCGCAAGAAGGACGAGGTGAAGATGCAGAAGACACCACACAGCATTGCAGGAGATAGACGGGAAGAACAAACACCGTCCTTTTATGACCTAGGCCATCAGATTGCTTTCATGAACCATCCTCTTGTGTCGGCTGCGTCGGTCGCTTATGCGGTTGCATATCTTCGAAATTTTTCAAAGTTTTGAGTTTAACGCTCTGCTGCCACATCTGGGCTAAAAGGAGAGCTGGAGCGGAGGGCTTACGATAAATTTGAACCTCCTAGGGATCTTAAGCGTACACCGAATTATTGCATTTGAAAAGAACTTCTTCCAACACGGCGTAAGCATAAGGATCACCTCTTGTCTCTGTTGGAACTGCATTAGGGCTCGTTAAACTAAACTCAAGCCACCTTGATTCAGAGGACGCATAAGTCTGGTCTGGACTTTGCCCTTTTTAGTTCCTCTGTGGGTGCTTTAAGCGGGGAGTTCTAAAATACATGTGAGGTGATGATATATGCAGCAGAAACTTTGCGCCTTACTAAGCAATTTGAAAGCAAACTTAGGTCGGCTCAAAAGGCCATAGAGCGACAAATGATCGGAGTAACACTTACAGATAAGAAACGAGCTTCTTGGATCAGAGAAAAACTAGAGTAGAAGATATCATAGTTTAAATGAAAAAAGAAAAGAAATGGAGATGGGCTGGACGCGTAGTTAAAAAAATTGACCATCGTTTGAACATTGACCATCGTTTGAATAACCTCGGGTGTGCCCCAAGGCTCTGTTGTGGGTCCCTTACTTTTTTTAATATATATAGTAAGGACTTGCCTCATAACATTTCCTCTTCCATTAGGTTATGTGCCGACGATTGTGTTGTTTACCGTGAAATTTTGTGCTCTAACGACACTGACACCCTGCAATCTGACCTGGATAATATTTCTTCGTGGTGCAATACTTGGCTAATGAAACTTAACACAAATAAATGCAAATCAATGAGGATAACTCGTAATCCGTCAAACTTGCGTCCCCCTCATACCTACTTAACAACACCCCCTACGTTTCCTCTTACAAGTACCTCGGTGTTAACATCTCTAACAACCTGTCATGGCAGGCTCACGTTGATTACATAACATGCAACGCTAACCGAACTCTTGGCTATTTACGTCGAAATTTTTCTCTTGCTCAAATTAACCTAAAGCTTCTTCTGTATAAAACATCAGTGCGGCCAAAACTCGAAAATGCGTCGTCTATCTGGGATCCTCATATTCACATGCTCATAGACAACATTGAATCCATTCAGAATCGCTCAGCACGTTTCATATTGTCTAATTACTCTCGAACTGCAAGAGTCACATTAATGAAGGCTCATCTCAATTTGTCTAACCTCTCAATACGACGCAAAAATTCACGTTTCTGTCTCTTTCATAAGATCTATCACACTAAGAGAACCCTATCTGATTCACTGTTTTTTGAACCAGCCTACATATCAGCACGCAATTACCATTGGTACAAGGTTGGCTTTCCCTTCTGCCATACGAACCAGCACTTCAACTCTTTCATCCCTAAAACATGTACTGACTGGAACCACCTTCCCGCATCGATCGTTTCAATCACAGACGCCAACGCGTTCAAATTAATCATTTCTGAAAGCGAATTGTAATTTGTTCTAATCCTGCTGTTTTGTTTTACTTTGTGTTTGATATTTGTTGTCCCACTCCTCTCTGTAATGCCCAGTGCCTTGAAAGTAAATAAATGAAATGAAATGAAATTTGAATTTGAACTTGAACATTTTTGGTTTTTAACTTGCCGAGGCTATAGCTGGGTTATGAGGCGCGCTATTGTGTCGGGATCCAGGTTATTTGTGATCACCCGGGGATCCAATATTTTGTCACAAGGACGTTTCCCCTTTTCGCATCCGTCTGAAAAGCAGCCACTGAGACCAGGATCAAACCCTCGTTTTTGGGCTCAGCAGCGCAATGCCGTAGCACCGCGGCTGCCAACGTCAACCGCTCAGTGCAGTATACCATTGCCTGATCAGTCGTATGCTACGAGCCACGCCACCCTTTCGCACGGTTCAGGAAATCGTTTTCGTGCCATTTCGCAAAATATCTTGACATTTATGGTAAACTTGTGTTCCATGCATAATACACGCTCACACAGAACTGCGCTGCTCAGTCACCGAGCGCGAAGAAGCAATGACTACTTTTTTTTTACCAAATGTTCATGTATCCATCCTACTGCTAGCAAGGAGAAGGCAAAATAAACGGTATAAATACCGATGAAAGATCACTTTATTGCAGAGTCTTGCCCGAAAGAAATTTGTTGTAAATCATTTTTGATTAAAGAATAAACCGCATCGCCGCAAAAAAACGAAAGCCTCGAGGGGACTCGGAGGCAAAGAGAATCGATACGTAAAGAACGGGTCGGTACGGCACGAACAAGATTTCGGCAGCGACAAGATTTCTCCATTACCTTTGATTTGGACAATTTTCGGAGTACCTGGAACTTCAAAGCTTCAGGGGTTACTTTTCTTATGGGAAAGCGCCACCAATTTGGGCATGTGGTGTTGATATATTGACCTACTCTCGATCATAGTAGGAGGAAGGCAAGGCAGATAACCATTTATTGACCGGAATTTTCTTCACGCCGGATATTTGGATCCAGAATTTGGTTCCCTGTTCCGGGCTCCAACTCCAATCTCACTGAGAGAGAAAGTGTGGAGCTAACGCTTTTTCGTACAGCAAAGACCGGAGCCATCAGGACAGTCATTCGAGGTGCTGTGGATAAAAAAAATGGATTTAGGAACCTCAGGCTGTTATTAAACGTTTTTTTTATTGGAACGTAGGGTGTTGATTTTTCGGGCTGCTTAAGGAAAGTTAGCTTCCAGCAGGTTTATTATATATACACGTCAATTTTTGCGGCCCCTTACAGGAAGGAAGCATCGGAATATATCGTTCATAAACCCAGGTATTTGTCGTAAAACATGGTGGTAATAAATCTGAAATAAGAACAAATTGAAACATTCGGACAAACCAAGGAGGTTCTATAAAACATCTGGAGTGGAGGCCGCCCATAGCGGGCAACGCGGGGAGGTGAAGCCGGGCGAACAGGTCGTCGGCCATATTGCCATGGGCAGAAAAGGCGCTGAGCCGGCAGGGACGTTGAAGTGCGGTCGTGTTTTTTTGGCTTTACAAGGGAGAAAACGATGGGTAAGCTGGTTAATCGATTACGATATTTGAGGGCAGCCTGAATTTTGCCTTACGCGGAAGGCATTGACGTAAGATATGGTTCAAACAGCGAGTTCGCGTGTGTATATCCTACACTCTTAGTCGCGTCCCGGATGGCGTCCTATATATATGCGGTGGGCGTCCTCAATACCGTGATATAAGAGGCCCTGACAGACCTCTTTTCCGTGACAAAACCTCAGGTGGTTACAGCACGCTTATATGCTGCGCCAACAACCCGTGTCACGGCTGTAAACTAGCGGGTAGCCTGACGCCAGGAAATAAATAAAAAGAGGGGGGCAATCATGTAGCTCTGAGCGATATGTGTGGCTTGCGGCGCATGCGCGTATTCCCAATCACACAATGGCCCGCGACCTTCCTTTGCGGTGGCTGACGACGAGCGCCCGGGGACGCGCTAAAAGCCGAAAAACACTAAAAAATATCTTGCGCGCACATGCGCAGTAGGATTGGAAAAAAGTTCGCGCGTGGCGAGCGGTGGTCTGGTGAGTTGTCTTTACCGCGCGTGCGCAGTATGGAGTAATTTCAGCGTGGGGCAAGTTGGGGTTCCGCGCTTTGACTCTTGCTCTGTATAGTTCATGCTTAGTTCCGAGCGTTCACACTTTATTGACCACGTTCGCTTCCGCTGACATCAAATGTGTGCTTCGAGGTCGGTGTAACAGTGGAAGCAACTGCGAATGCGATGGGTTTATTAGGGCCACCGGGAACGCAAGCCAAGCAGCGGTGCCATGTCAAGCCGGCTGGTGTGTGTATTACGGGCATAGCCCGGTTGAACACGAGCGGATAGGTAAGTCCCTGGATTTCTTTTTTTTTTCGATGGATGGGGGAGCGCAGACTGTAAGAATTTGTGTTTGCGGACAATATAGCAAGGGCCACGAAATTATGCCTTTTGCGTCGTCGTAAGAAGCCCGCGCCAAAACCGTTCTCCGATACCCGGGATCGTATGATAAATTTGACGTGCTTTATAGAGAGGATTCGGTTTCCCAGTGCGGCGGCCGTTTTGGGATCCAGGAGAAAAATGAAAACGCTTGCACATGTGAGGTACTTCCGTTGCCGTAATGAGTATACCGTGGTGCCATAAAGAATTTGCATTTTTACACGTGTCCCATTGTCGAGGTCAAGCCACATAAAACGCAGTTTGAATTTTGTATTTTTCAATATTCTATGGCCACTGCTTGTAATTTTCGGTAGGCGTAGCAAAACGTTAGGTAACGTTTTTTCGTAACTAGGTTTTCGCGTCGTCGTTTCGGCTAGTGCATTTTCTGGCACGTTGAGTAGTCTGGATTCTGTGTCGATTTTGAAACTTCCTTATGGTGCGTTTAAGTGGTAAAGTTTTCACACGAAGCAACATTCATGAGTAACACCAGTCCCCATTTTGTTGTGTTCGGCACGGCTGTCATCTGTCTGAAGTGGTAACTCGCGGTTTGCAGAAACATGATAGCATTGGCAGCGCAAACGCGCCGCGGCGCCGGCGTAGCGGTTGCTCAAAGCGGTGGCTTCTAATGTTGTTACAACGCCTTCTGTAAAGGCGTTATACTGGAGGATATGGTTGTTACAGATGCGCTGGCTGTTGCTCGGTGCGCGCAGTTTACCTATGCTTTAGCAAGAAATATTGCTAGCAGTTCTGTTCGATTTTTCATAATGTTTGGCGCCATACTATATCTGGAAATTGTTTCTTAAAACGAAACTAGGGCACATTACCTCCCTTGTGTAACAGCGAACAGTTTTTTTGCGACGTCCAGTTGACGTGCCGGCGTCAAAAAAAATTATGGCAAAGTTTTCTCGCACGCCTTTGGACTAAACAACCGCTCGGCCTTCCTATGTATATGATGAAAACGTCCTTTTGGAGGGCGTCTGAATCTAAAGCAGTAAGAAAGAAATAATTGCCTAAACTATAGCGATGCACCTGTCTTATTTTTGGTATTTTCACATATCTGCTAAGGCGTTGGTGATACTTCTGCTGCGCCCCTTCAGGCTATACTGTTTTGCCGCCGATAAATAACACCACAATTTTGTACCTGGTCACTTTTTCAACTGCTGTTTCTTTTCTTCACGCAGTGCCAACACAGCAGAATGCTACCCAGAATGCTACCACATTTCAGTGCGACGAAATTCCGGAAGCAGCAGCTCCCGGGCCAAATATTGCTTGGGGGATTTTACAAAGGCCTTCTACATGATCGGAAGTGGTGTACCTGGACCATCATTTGAAGCGCGGAGAAGGTACTTTTTCTTTGTTTGGTAATATATTACATTAGGTCATGAGATACCCTGTCAGCTTTAGGCCAAACGTTTGGCGTTATACAGTCAGGAACCTGCAAAAAAGATGAGTTTCCTCCGTGTTCAGCAAGCTGCTGAAAATTCCATAAATTAAAGCAATAATTTTTTCTTGACAGGTCCTTATTTGCTCTTCCACAAAAGAATATTTTCATTTGTGTGTTCAACAATTGCAATCTGCTAATATTTGTATTTGTTATTGTATTATAAGTATTTCGTGTTCATATTTGTATTTTTGATATGAAATAAAAAGAAAACATTGTTCCTTCGGCATGGTGTCATTAATGTAATTTTCATCTCACACTTATGCATGCTCATGAATTCGAGGATGACAAAATACTTAAAATTTACATACCCAACTCAGCTCTCTGTTTACGTCCCAAGCTTGTATAAGTAGACTATCACTTCAAGATCCGGTTAGGTTTAAGGTATACAGATACTTGCTTTACAGCTTTGCTTGAAACATGGCCTTATAAATATATGGAGTTTTTTTCTTAATTCGGGGTATGTGCATTGAGACCTGATAGATCAGGTGGCAAAACAGTTAGATTATAAAGGTAAAACCTCATTGCATGACAACTGAGGTTATGAAGATGTTCCAGAAGTGCACAAATCACAAATGTGTTAGTGCAATTGCAGCCATTGTAACCCCTTATTGGTGGCATTGTTTTATACGGTCTAACCTTCAGATGCACAAGGGTGCGTTCATGACCGAGTGCTATGGTTTTGGTAAACGGCCTTGAAAATGTTGAAAATGCTGAACCGCGACCTTGCGCTTCCGCGTAAAATAATATAACTCCTTAATAACAGAAGCGCGAATGAAATGAGGCCAATTAAAAAAATTGCAGAAATTAAGAGAATTGTCTACTAATGCCCAGCATTCTTATGCCGCTTCTCTTGAGTGTCAGTCTTTTAGAGCCAAATTTCTGTTTGTGCAGTTATCTCAATTTACCCTATTATAACGATCACAGGTAATATTTGCGCCAAATCTGCATTTTTTGTAAATGAAGGGTGTTACATGGCTCACCATTTTCCGTATTTTTTATATTTTTCTTGGTTTTTAGTATTGAAAAATTATGTTCGGCCAATTATCTCGATCTACGCTATGATAACGATTAAAAGTGGAATTTCCGCGAAATCTGCATTATTGTGGAAATGCAGGCCGTTATACTGTTTGCCAGTTTCCGTCATTTTTAATACTTTTCTTATTTTTGGTTTCTCAAAATTTGTTTCGACCAATGATCTTTATTTCCGATATTATAACGATTAAAGGTGGAACTTCCGCGAAAACTGCATTTTTCTGGAAATGCAGGCCATTACAAGTTACACGGCCTAGCGCCCATCCGGTCTGCGCGAGAAAACGCTAAGATATTCTTTGGGTGCTCGCGATTACCAATTCTTCAGGCGACGCAGCAATTCTGCAGGCGTCCGGACACAATGTTATATAAAGTGAGTAATTTATTATTGGTTCATTACATTACCGGAGACGTAAATTACTAGCGCCCCCTATTACAAAAATAAAGGTGAAGGCATGTAACCACACCATCAGAAGAGCTAAGACGAGCATAAAAAATTCAGTGCACCATTTCATGCTTGGTATACTTGCCCCTCGTTACCAGACATCTCTTATGTTCAGCGCACGACAATGTGCCTTACGTGCTGGTTATTTGCATGCATTGTCATAGGGGGCACTTTCCGGCAATGTCCAAGTGTACTTTTGGTAAGAAGGCCGAAGAACTGTTATCAATTCCGTTTGCATCGACGGAATAAATCACCGCATGGCGCATCATACTGTTGAATCGGGCACACAGCATGACAAAAGGTTTCCGCTCGTACAAATGTTCTTAAAGCCCCCAAACCGTAGTATTATGCCTCTTTGGTAGAGTGATTAAAAAACGGTGGTCCAAGAAAGTCACTCGCCGCCGAATGTGTTATTTAAGACTCCTGCTTGACGCGCAACAGTATGCAGAATACTTATACGCCCATGTTTGCTCTCCCCAGCAACCCGTGGGTTGTGGCGCAGTGGTTATGATACCCGCCTCTTCATGTGTTGTAGTAGACACAGGTTCGATTCTCCGTAGGGTTGCGTGTGTGTGCCTATGTGTACTTTGTGTGTCGCGTATGATGTAACATGTGTTAGAGCGTTCGTCACGGGCATCTCACGTTGGCCTGGCAATGCGAGCGAAAAAAAAAAACGGATAAACTCAATTCTGGCCGAGTGCCTTGTTTTTTTCTTTTTTATGTGAAAAGCAACAAGGCCGCTTATTTAAGGGGCCGTTTGATTTGGGGGCCGCTTCGTAAGCGGGAATAGATTAGCATAACGGGCCGCGTAGACAAATTACGGCCAGTGGCCTGCCGAACACACGGCCCGGTGTTTAGGTGGCCCGCTGGTTAAGCGGCCCTCAATACGACCGCTTAAACGCGGGGCCGCGTGTTCGGTGGGCCGCGTGTTTGGCGGGCCGCTTGCGCGTGAGGCCGCCTGAACCACCGCTTTATAAGCGGCTTTAAAATGACGCGGCGACCCGCCTGCATGCGGGTCGTATAACCAGGAATTGACTAAGAGTGTACGGTGGTGAACAGAGCTGTCGCTGCGGCAAAACACGTAGCGCTTGGCTAAAGACACCACCCCTGCTTTTATTTCATTTCATTTCATTTATTCATACTGCAGGCCAAGATGCTGGCCCATGCCGGGAGGGCAGTACAGAGCAAGAATTCAAAAAACGGCATGAACAGGATGCTACCTATAACATGTCACAAAAGCTTACAAATACTTTACTAAGCACAACCGCGACATACGAACAACACAATAAATCGCAGTGGGGCAAAACGCCTTGCCCCAAAAACACAGCACCAATATAACCAAACAGCAGGTCAATTTTCTTATAACGTACAAGTGGTCACAAGCCTAGGTTTAGATTATTCTAATTCATGAGGCAAGTAGTTTTCCAGTTCTTGTAAGAAGTTTCTTGGTTTTCAAACCTCAAGGGGGAGGGAATTCCATTCGTTATTGGTACGCACAAAAAAACTATTCATGTGAGAATTTGTTTTAGAAAATATTGGCGTAATAGACATTTTTTCAATAAACTTTTATTCTGTATAACTAAGGCTATAGGCCGTCCCCCTTAACATTAAAATTACCTCATGTTGCACGCCATGGCAAGAGATCCCGCGTTATAAGGTTACTATTGGCCGTGATTTCAGGCTGAAAGTGCAGGACACGCGACAGCGCTGTTGTTTGATGCTTGTTTCTTTTATCGGCATTGCGTGGTTTAATGAACGCTTATTGATTAACGATTAATGCATAATAACGAAGCTCTCACACCCAAGCGAGCTCTGTAGACATAGCTTAGCGGTTCTAATAATTTTTAGGCAGTACTGCAAGGAATCATATGCATCAGGATATTGCTATCTTTGTGTGTACTGTACATGCACGTTTTCTGGTTTAAACAACATGGCCAGTTTTGCCCTTGCCGAAAAGACCAAATTAAGCACGAGCTTTTGATCGATTGATTGATTGATTGATTGATTGATTGATTGATTGATTGATTGATTGATTGATTGATTGATTGATTGATTGATTGATTGATTGATTGATTGATTGATTGATTGATTGATTGATTGAGTTTAACGCGCCGGCGCAACACAGGCGATGAGGCGCGCCGTAGTGGAGGGCTCCGGATTAATTTTGACCACCTGGGGATCTTTAACGTGCGCCGAAATCTTGTACACACAAGCGTTTTCGCTTTTTGCCTTCATCAGAAAAGCCGTCGCCGCAACCTGGAATCGAACTCGCGTTCTAGGGATAAGCAGCACAATCAATGCCTTAGCCACTGAGCCACCACGGCGGGTCTATTTCCAGCTTTTCAATCGTATTTTGCAAAATGGGTTAGGCACACACTGAAGCTCATTAAAGCCGGTTTTTTTTTATTTCGTGTGCACTTTACAGAAAGCATGATCATCACACGCACATTTCTCACTCGCACTAACTTTCTTTATTTTTCAAATCCAGAAGGTTACCTAATTGAATGCATGACTACATTAACCGCGTATATCCGCACGATAGTAGCGTGCTATTTTTAAGAAAATCACGCGGACGAAGAACGCGGGAGAGCAATGCGGGGCATCAGACTTCTACGAAACAGCGCTAACGAGAAACGTCTGAGTATTCACGTAGGGGCGAATTAAAATGAAATATATTAAACAAGAGTGACTTGATTTTTTACGGTAACTGTCTGAGCAATACTCTGTATTTAAATTAGTGCGGAAAAACAATTTGCGGCCCACATATTTACAAACTTGTGATTTCGCGCAAAAGCCACTACAGGACTACCACAACTACGAGCGAACTAACCAAGGGCGTACGTTATGCTCAGTAAGCAGACGGCAGGTGCTACGGTAAATTTTCCCTTTACATCACGCACAAACGGCGGGCAAGGGTGCAATTATACCGTTATAATACTAGTAATGCTGATTGATTGATTGATTGATAGTAGGGTTTAACGCGCCGACGCAACGCAGGCGATGAGGCGCGCCGTAGTGGAGGGCTCCGGATTAGTTTTGCCCACCTGGGGATCTTTAACGTGCGCCGAAATCTCGTACACACGGGCGTTTTTGCTTTTCGCCTCCATCAGAAAAGCGGCCGCCGCGGCCGGGAATCGAACCCGCGAAATACTAGTAATGCCCTCTAGACCAAAAACAAACAGAGTCCCTCAGTATTTACAGATGAAAGGTGATCCCCGACGCCTTCTTCGCGCGATTTGCGCAGCCGAACGAGACGCACGAGCAGACCATTTCTGCTTTCTACACCTTTGGAGCATGCATCCGCGAACGACGATCGAACGAACACGAGTTATGCTCTTTGGCAAGAGAGGACTCAGGAGAACGACAGAAGGGGAAGAAAAAAATGTCATTGTGGCTTCTGTTTATTTTAGCTGCTTGCGCCCAAGAATGTAAATAATTAGCAGATGTGTGCGGCCACCGCCGCACGCACAAGAGATGTGCGTAGCGCTTAACTAGAAACACGAAGAGGGGAGCATAACCGAAACCACATGCGTCGAAATGAAAGCGTGCAAGAAAAGGTCGGTGCGGTTAAAGCTAGCTGCATAATAAAATCAACTTTCAAAACAAGACAAAACAAAACAAAAAAAGAGCGGAAGCAAAAAAGACATCCCCCTCGCGAGGGGCACGATCAAATGCACAGCATTTCCGAGGGGGTGCGCCGGCAAGTCGTATCTCTTGATCGCGGGACCCGTGTCGCCATCTTTTGGAAGCGCGGGACAACTTGTGGCGCTTTCGAAACAAACGAGAAATGAGTGAAGGATATAAGGCGCGTTCGGTGCATCGAAATCTGTGTCGGTTTCGTGGCTCGGTCGGTTGTGCGCCGGGCACCTTGCGTTCCGCCCGCGGCGTCATGGGTTCGAAACCGGGCGCCGGAAACTGTTATTTCTTCCTGGCTGCGGACGCGGACTACGACAAGGCGCGCTTGCGGACTACGACAGCGCACGCCAACGCCGCGTGACATTGTGAGTTACTAAAATGCTATGCATTTAAAATATAACGTAAGCCGCCGCAAAAACAAGTACTTGATGCGACGGGTGCAATGCGTCTGCTACGACGGAACGAGTTTTCTGCCCACGGCAAGATGGCGGCCGTCGGCGTCAGTTTTTGAGCGCCGTCTCCACTCCACAAGTTTTATACAACCTCCTTGGGACAAACCCGACGTCGTAAGTGGAGAGATCTGTAAAGCTACGTGTACGGATCTGGGCGGATCTGCCGTTAAAGAAACAATATTGTGGAAAAAGGGGCCCTCTGGTATTTCATCAATACATTCGTTTCCGAATTTCCAGCGCAGTTGAGGAATGCTTGTTGCTTCTTCGTGGCAAAAACTAGTGAAACCTCACTTAACAAACGCCACTTTTTGCAAACAAAATAATGCAGTCCTCTTGTACACGAGACGAAGTGCTCACCATGGACTGCGAGATCACCCCGCGCTATCACATCACCCGGCGCGCGCGGCGTAATGATTCACATGTGCTTCACGTGATTCTTGACACGTTCTCTACATCGCATGATATAGTTAAAGTTCGCTCCATTAAAAATGTTTACTTAAAACATTGTTCATCATCACCAGCCTATCTACGCCCATTGCAGGGCAAAGGCCTCTCCCATTAATAATATTTGATAAAACCCTAACGCTACTAAGAAAAATTACAAGATGTTTAGTCCACGCAGTAAAAAAAGCCGAAAAAGGAATTTAGATCGTATTTAATGTAACCACTTTAAATTGAATGCAGAACAGAAGTTTTTTCTGTTTGCTGTCAGGAACAACTTTCCTGGGGTACATATATTGCTCACCTGTACCACGAACTCTCTAAAGGTATTGGTATATTATACAGAATTATCTATTTGGTACGTCTATGGTTTAAACAAACTTTAGATGCCCTTATTTATTCAAAACTCTGCTGCGGAATTTTGAATGAGGGACGACTACTAAAACAAATTATAACAGGGCAATTGTATTGCAAAAACGAATTTGGGCATGTTCTCACATTATCATGGCTCTTACGCAAATTTGAAGACATGTCCTTTACGTTCTGCATATACAATGCTTCGAGCTGACCAAACCTACGACATGAAGGTCGTGCACATGGTTTATAAACAAAAGACCCAGAATGAAGCGAACATTAATTCTTTCAGCTACAATGTCGAGCATACTATACGGCACACTCCAAAATTAAGAACGAATCATGGTTAGCAATCTTTCCTGTACCGGTCAGGTGAAATAATAAATAAATTTTGAGAAAAAGGAAGCATCGAGGCCAGTAAAACCACTTTTTTTTAATTACCCGCGTATCTGCTCCTTTCGTTCCAAACGTCGACTAAAGACGATGGTCTTTCGTCAACATTTGTCAAGTAAATGCCTCCCTTCGCTTCCCCGCCCACCTGTCATGCTGTTCCTCTTCCGTGGCGTTCCTCCTAAGGTACACACTCTAGAGGTTTGCCAAGTCAATTTCAACTTACCGCCTTCTACTGCTGCAGGCTGGGTGCTCGATGGCAGCGCTGCCATACGGCGGATCGAGGCACCCTACTACAACGTTTACAGAATCAGGTTTGCCTGCTCCACGTGCGTTCCAAGCAGAACGGGGAAACTATCTAGTGGAGGCATTCGTAAATGTTTCCGTTTGATTTCTTAAAATGTCGCTAGAAGCTATAGTGGTGCGGGAGCAGCAGGCGACGGAAAGATTTTTTTATGCAGCGGATGCGGTATCTCATTCATGAACTTTTATTAAGTAACTCTACAAATGCGCCTTATTTATTGATTATTTGCCTGATAATTACGTAATTTTTTTTCTTCTTTAACAGTGTTGACAAAAATGGATATTAGGGGCGGACTATACATTTACATTTGGCTGTGGATATATATACCTACTGTGCAGTTTCTGTTTCAGTTTGGCCGGGAACCCGCCGCGGTGGCTCAGTGGCTAAGGCGTTGCGCTGCTGAGCATGATGTCGCGGGTTCGATGCCCGGCCGCGGCGGCCGCTTTTCTGATGGAGGCGAAAAGCAAAAACGCCCGTGTGTATGAGATTTCGGCGCACGATAAAGATCCCCAGGTGGTCGAAATTAATCCGGAGCCCTCCACTACGGCGCGCCTCATCGCCTGCGTTGCGTCGGCGTGTTAAACCCTACAATCAATCATCAATCAGTTTGGCCGGGTGGCTGGAATGAGTGAAAGACAGAGAGACAGACATACACAAAGACCAAAATTTTCACGTAAAGTAGCCCAAAAAATCCTATCGTTTAAAAGAGCGTGTTGAAGAAATGTTGCTGATACAAAACACCTGGAATACTGATGAATACTGATGACGTGTCTGATGTCTATGCGGATTGTTCACCTGAAGAAAGAAGTTAACAACATTTGCAAACTAAACTTAATTATTACGCAATTGTGATGCAGTTCTACAATCGATTCAGAAGAAAGGGTAAGAGTTACTATGTTTGTGCGCACTGTCTGGTCTTCTTTTGTTTGCAGTGTCTTACCTTTATGTGTATTTGTAGATTGCCTTTTTATCGTGCATAGGAAATACATTTATGACTGTGCCTTTGTGCTATCATACTATTCTGATTCCGCTTTTTTGTTCAAATCTGTAAACATCCCTTTCGTTGCAAACACTGTGAATCCGGTGGCTGAGGCCTCTGTCAGGCCACATGCGCCTTTAGTCCCAGCCTCCCCTTGGCTTCGCAAAGAAATGAAGATCCAATCAAACCAAATGTGCACATAGTAGAGCTTGAACACGGGAGCCACTGGAGAGCTCTTCAAGTGCTCTAGCATTTCTTCGCACCTGTGATTATTTTCGCTGGGCTTGCACATGTTTTCCTTGGGTCAGCAATAGACAAGGCATCTCGGCGAACTTTTCACGGCGCTGCGCTCATTCTGGCCCCATTCATTACCAGAGCGATCCTTTGAGGAGCGCAGAACGACATAGTAGAGGCATAGTACGAAGGGCCTTCGGATGGTTGTACCGTTGCTGTGGAGACAAGTAGAACAATACAGTGCCTGCTGCCGCTTTCTCGAAGGACCTTGCGACTCCTGTGCACGTTGGAACTCGAGTCTGTAGCCAGTGCTGGCGGCAAAGGGATAGGAATGGAAATGACTGCGACGAAAGCCCCATAGTTTTGGGTAGCAAAAGAAGTGAGAGGAAGTCAATGCAGCTGCTAAAAAGAGAAAAAGTGGCCTTTAAAGGCCAACTGCACTCCAAATTTCTACAGCGCGAAATCACTGTTCCTGCATAGTATGATTAAAAAGACCTCGATGTACGAAGTATGACGCCTAAAATGTGCGTAATTACGCCGCAAGCGACCAGCAACGACAATTTTGAAAACGAAACTGGGCAAAACGCGGCCATTACGGGCAGGCGGAAGTGACGTATCAGCCGTCGGCCTGGCCTGACGGCGCAAGCTGTGCGCACCGGCCGACGCGGCCTGCTCGGCCAGCCGGGAGGAGTGTGCGAGCCCGCGCGTGCGGGTAGTGGGAGGCGCGCGGTAAAGCGAGCGCTTGTCCCGAAGCACGACACTATTCGTGCGCTCCGACAGTAGCATACCGCGTAGGCATGATGTCGCGACGACACTCGAAATGGACAGAACCGTACGGTTAACAAAGCCTCTTCGGAGCCATGAAAGCCAGGCGTACCAGCGCGAAATATGAGTTTCCGGGATTCTCCAGCCGCTGCGAGGCAGGCGGATCGGCCTGTACGGCTGGCATGTCACTTCCGCTAAATGGCTGTTTGCGCGAAACGCCGGCAGGTGCTTTGTCGTCTGCAAGGGCGTTATTTTGAGTGCCTGAAACTAAATAACCACGCATTGCACAGAGCTACCGGTCGCGTCGCAGTAGTTCTCATGGTACCTACTACACATTTCGAAGGCAATTAGCCAGGGTGAAATTTGAGTGCAGTTGGCCTTTAAGACGGCCAGGGCACTAGGCAAAATATGGACGGTGCACCAGGAACGAGCGTAAAACGCCGCGTTGTGTACTGGGGAAGAAGGGGCAAGGTGTGCGCCCTGCTGGGGCACCAAGTTCGCGAACAGGAGGAATGGCCGGCTCCCGCCGTCTAAAAAATCTTCTAAGCCTGAAATATTTTTGTTCGCGTATCATCATCATCCCATTCTTCTTCATCAGCGTATTCAGATTCACTGCAGGATGGAGCCCCTCCTATTGACCTCCAACCGCTCCTGCCACGCGCAGATCGAATCCATAGTGTACCAAATGTGGACTCGTTAACTGGGGACTTGTACCGCCTGACCGGTAAAAAGGTAAACAGTGCGGCACACCGCGGGAGAAACATCGTACCGGCACCGTGTTGTGTTGCGTCGTTTTTCCTTAGGCCTGCGTAATATCGCTACGTGTACGCTCGCAGCCTGACAAAAGGTTTATCCCGGTAATGGCAACGAAGGTGACCATACGAGCCGGGCGCTCCTCGCTACTCATTTAGTCCAAGCAGGCAGGCATAAATATGGAAATGATAAACACACCCACAAGCTAAAAAGGAAAAGATAGCCCTGGAACGCTATTCCGAAAGGCACGAGATTGACCGAAACTCGGGAATCAACCAGCTCTGTCCCCGCCCACTCACGTAATGGACATATTTCAAGGCGGGCTTAAAGTGCTTAAAAAATGCGATTCATGCTATTTGCTGATTATTGAGGTGACGTAATCGGTCCAGGGCAGCGCGCACCAAGGATGCGCGGCTAGGGCGTGGCGCGTCTTTCAGCGGTTTCTCTCGCTCCTCTGCTACAGTGGTGGCTACTGGGGGCACGCAAATCCAATTACTTCCTTTTATTGTACTTTTACTTTATTAATCTGTATTTCACTACAAAGACCACTTCATTTTTTATTTCATGCGTTCATATGAGCTTTTTGTTTGGAATTTTTCGTCTTAAGAAGTAGTTTCTGCTGTTCAGACGAGCGAGACCAGTGACGGCATGGAACAAACGGACGGCATGGAATATTCCATAGACGGCATGGAATAGCACGCGCTCGCGCGAAGGAGCAGTCTCCTTGCTCTTCTTCTTCAAGCGCCGTGATGATGATATTTAACAAGCTCCCGCCCGGCCAACTTGAATCGCGCTGTGTTTTGGTGGGTCATTTGAAGCAGCCCTCCAACGGATAGATGCATAATTCGCCGATCTTCTGAGAAGTTCTTTTCCCACCCGAAGGTGGCACGCCGTTGTCACTCCGTCGCGTCCAGGGTAGGTTTTCTCAATTCGGCACATTATCCAAAACGTCCTTGGCCCCCGGTCTTCAGTTAGCACCACATCTCCTGCGGGCTCTATCTCCTCCTCTATCTCCTCCGCATTTAGGTATTGTTTTGACCCCGCTGTTCGCACTCCGCATCGGTACGCACTTCTAAAATTGAGGACTGTGCTGTAGAAGCACCCGGACAGCGTGGCGGGATCCCAGCTTCTTATCCTTTTGTTTCCTATAATTTTCTGAAGTTTACAAGCACGTGATATTATTGGAAAGTAATCGTACAAGTGAGCGCCTGAACAAAAAACATGCACGCAATTTTTTCTTCTCTAAATACTCCAGAAAAAAAAATATCAGTAAAATAATGGCTGCCCCATCCGAAAATATCGTTTTCCTGTTAGCTATATGTCTACCCGACAATCAGTATGTTCTTACACCATTTCAGTCCGCCTCCGTCTTTATCTTTGGAAAAATGCAGCAAGTATGAAGCGAGCGACACGTTGAACGATATCCCCAGTGCGCCTCACAACTAGCGCCCCGTCGCGGCTAAGATGTAAGCGAAACGGCCCTTGAAGCCCAACAGGCAAGCTGACAGACACACATCGTAGAAGTGGGTGCAGCGTTCGCGACTCGCGAGCAGTGACGTAAGACGAGATGTCCGCCGGCACGCGCCACATAGCGGATCAGTGCCTGAACTGAGCGTCCCTACCCTTGTTAATGAAAACCGCGCGACGCATCAAGCAATGTTAATACAGGCGGCGTTGGTCGAACTTTTCAGCGTACTCTTTTCCCGTTGAGTGGTTTTGCGCGCTAACTTACGTGGCTGAGCTGCTCCTTATGGCTTCTTTGGACTTGAACTGGACTGATAACTCCGATGGAATCGCTCTTTTCAACACTAGCAACAACATCGGTGCGTAACTCTCGTGTTCCACCTTCAGTGATTTGAGTGCCAATGTGTTCATCTGTACTCTCTGCACAAGCCTGCGGAGATCGGCCGTTTCCTGTGCCGAACTTACTTTCTGTAAGTTCAACAGCTCACTCATGTGCAGCTCCACCGATTGTTCTCGATTTCCGAACGTTACTTGTATTATTTTTATCGCTTCATCGTAATTGTCCTCTGCGGAATACTGGAGCCCTTCTATGGCAGCCGCTGCTTTTCCGGTGACAGATGCTAACAAATAATCGAATTTTTGTCCCTTGGTCATATTACGTCTGAGGTGAACCGCTGACTCATACTGAGCGCAGAAGTGGTGCCACTCCAAAGCTTTTCCGCCAAACCTTTTCATTTCCAGCTTCGGTGGTTTCACTAGCACCGTTGCGTCTCGCGCTGTACTTAGTGCTACCGCCTGCCTTGCGCTGCTGTTCAAATTCATTTGTACAGGCTCTCCAGTTCTAAACTTGATAGTAGACAAAATTGCGGTTATTTTCATGTCATACTCTATTACTCTTTCAAATTCGGCATCGGAAGTTTCTTCAGTCAGATATTTCTCCATTTGCCCGTTGGCACTCTTGAGGTTTTCGCTTGTCCCTTTTATCTGCGCCTAAGTCGCGAGTAGCTGTTCTCTGCTGGCTGCTTCATTAACTTGCTGCTCGGCTGCGTTGATAACCTGCGTTATCTGGCAGCAAAGTGCCTTCCTTTTTTTCCTTATCACTTCTTTGTTCATTTCTGTGCGGTTTATGATGAAGCCTTACTTGTTAGCCGTTCCGATGCCGCTGCTGGCCACTCCGGTCTCGTCGCGCGATCCACGTCGGTCCGCTGCTCCGCCGCCGTTTCCTTCTCTGCTGCTCAGTCGCAGATAGACGTCCGTTGTGGCCGTGGACGTAGAATCCTGGTTACGGCACCATTTGTTCAGACGAGCGAGACCAGTGACGGCATGGAACAAAGAACGTTTAATGAAGACGTATAAGTAGCACGCGCTCGCGCGAACGAGCAGTCTTCTTGCTCTTCGTCTTCAAGCGCCGTAATGATGATATTTAACACCTGCCGTTGGTGGCACAGAGTGCAATCACGTGACTATAGCCAACTGGCAAAAAAAGAAAGCGGGTGATGAAAGCGCGCCACATTGAAAACAGTCTGCTCATATTGCGTTATCGAAACCCTACGATTTTCAACACAAAATTTCCTGCTTATGTTCTTTTAAGGCGAAACCCTGGTGAGACGTATTAGCAACTTTTTTTTAATTTATTGTAGTTCCGCATTTTTCCTCGCTTTCGTTCTTTTTTTTTTTGGCACGGATTACTCTAAATGGATTTTTTTTATGTTGTTGCGTGTTTGCATCAGTTTCGTCTGTTTCATTTGTTCGTCTTAGTGTGCAAGCAGACTGGACCACGCCACAGCCTCCCTAGAATCGGGATTCTGCGAGGGTGGAGTGCACCTGTCCTAATTCAGTGACATCACGTTCAGGCTTCACGCGACACGCACTATCCTGCAAGTTTTACGGTTCGAATCCACAGTGTTTCGACTTTTGCGAGCCAGGCACGTTAGTTCCTCAAAGGCCCAAATTCGGGCATATCCCCTAAGTGGCCATGTGTTACGAAGGAAGGTATAGCAACAAGGAAAACGACTTTTCGGGGTTTTTTGCTTTATTTCAGTTTGCTGTTCACTGCTCTTGTTCGAAGCTCTCCACAGTCGTTTTTTTTTTTTTTTTCGTAGAGTCCTATCCCTCACAACCCTCTCTTCCTTCGCGCCCTTCCCACTCCCGCTTACCCTCCCTCTGGCGGCACACGCTTCCTTCAATTCTTAACTCTCTCTTTCCATCTTCTGCTGCCTACTACACGACAGTGGCGCTGAACAAAACCCGCTGAAAGGTGTTAACATCGCCTCTCATAATAGGCACGCGCCGTTGAATGTATTCTTAGAGAGGATAATGAAAAGATGAAACAGGCCATCAAGCTATCGCGGTATTCGCCGTACCGGCATCGACCATGTGGAAGAGGAAGGCAGGATTATCGCCAATCACGACACGGGGATATGCGCCAAAGACGTGCCGGGGAAGAAGATGAACCCCATAAGGTGCATGCGCGAGAAACGAGCTGGATTATCTTAAAGCTAAGCCCTGCGTTCCTATCGGCTTCACCCCTGCGAATACACCACGTCAAGCGACTATCGGTTGATACACCACGTCAAGCGACTATGAATGCTTGACAGCATATGTGCTAGGTATAAACTATCCTGTCAGTAAAGTTTTCACAAGAAATGCGCGCTACGCAACCCCTCCAGGGAGACTGTCCACCGCGCTGATGATAAACAAAACACACGGTCATGCGACGCTTCGTTCGAAACTGCTTTGCGAGCAGACGATAACTGAATCGCACGCTCCGGTGGCAGACGGATAGACGGGCGGTAGGAACCTGCGGGAGCCATGGCCGCCAAGCCACCTAAAAGAAAGGCGAGGTCTTCAAAACATGTCTCCACTGATTATATTGCGCACACACCCACTGACAGTCGAGTGGTGACGGTCGATGGTGCGGTCGCCGCCAAGGCTTCTGTAAAAGCAGCCCGCCCCGTAAAACCGCAGCGCACACTACACTTGCTCCTCGACGGTCATGGAGCTAAAGCCGCCTCTAAGTCATCGCAAACGCGGGTCTGTCGCCAAACTACTGCACAACCAATGCAAAGCTCTTTTCGAGAGAAAGAAACGGGCTCGAAATTCCTATTTCGTTTAAAAGACCGGTCGCGGCAGAAATATGCGTGCTACGGAGACCATAAATATAAACCACGCCGCAGCAGTGGCCACCACGGGCGATCCGAGTTCAACTCGGCCGTGCAAAACCATACCCCAGTTTCCTCTGAGTTCTAATGTCAGTCAAACACATCC
Organism: Haemaphysalis longicornis; assembly: GCF_048455015.1. NCBI lineage: Eukaryota > Metazoa > Arthropoda > Arachnida > Ixodida > Ixodidae > Haemaphysalis > Haemaphysalis longicornis. The sequence goes on along the minus strand of NW_027526361.1, from coordinate 167,500,226 downwards.
AGCTCCTTCGGGGGCACGGCGTAACAATCGAAGCCGCACCCACCCCTGGCGTCCACTTTGTGGGGGCGTAGCGTTGTTGCCGCCAAGTCGTCACTTGATGCCCGCTAGCAGCGGCAGGAACTTAGCACGAAACGAAAAATGAAGTCCCCAGGCCACCGTCAGCTAACGGTGTCACAGTCGCGAGGGTGTTCGGTCCGAACTGGAGTACAAGCCGACAGGAGAGGCAAAAACGACACGATTTTCTCATGGGAGCCTTCTTCATACACGGTGAAAACATAGTCGATGTCTAATGACAGAACTTGAACGCCTAAAACGCACTCGCTAATTCTCAAACACGCTCTTCAGACCGGGACGATGTCTGATAAGCGCCCGCCGTGCACACTCAAGCAAGCCGTAAACAAAAGCCATATTTGATGGTCGGGAGCAGGGCGCGTTCCATTCGCTACTCCGGACTCGCTTGATTACTTGGTTTGCGCTTGCGCAGAGCTGCACTGCGACTGCCCTCAGGCCGCGTTGCAAACATAATTCAGTGGAAGAAGAGAATACCGAGAAAAACGGACCACCCCTTACCGGGCGTGGCCAACAGCCACGCTCGGAATTTCAAAATAGCAGTGGGGTTATCATATAGTTCATGCTCGAGAATGAGCATTGCAGAGCGATTTCAGAGGGTGCTGCATGCGGAAGATAGCAGGCGCCGTACTTTATCAACGTAAGCGGCCTGTTACGAATGGGCCAGCGCCGCAGTACTTCCCCGCATCACTCCTCGGCTGTGCGGCGAAGCCACTCATGCGCCTTCGAAAACAGGCGCAATCATGTCGGTGGCAAGTTGCGACAAAGCCGCGTCAGACGCTTTGCTCTCGCGCATTTCACAACTTCGGCGGCTGCCGGCGTGGCTCGTCTCCACGTCTCCACGCTCTTCAAGGACACAGAGACCCCGTCGATCGCAATGGAGTCCTCCTCTCTCCCCTCTCTCGGACTCAACGTGCGCGGAGGCTACCGACGACTAATGAACACTGGAAAGAGTGTTGTGCGTGTTCCCACTTGTTGCGTTTGACCGTTATCGCTTTTGGGTATAAATAGAGCTGCCAAAGCGTTGTAAACCATTCCTGTTACAGCAGCGAATCGATGTTGTCGCTCTGCTCGAGTCCTGTATTGTAACCTCGCCCGTCGGGGCATTGTTCTTTGGCTTCGGCTCACCTCTCGCTATGAAGTAAACAGTTACGTTAGCCTACGGCTTCTGGACTTCTTCACGGCTGCAACAGCGGCTGGCCGCTCGCATCGTACACGCTACCACTCGTATGTCGGAGGCCACGGAGCTCGGATCGGGTGCCCCCGCCCGGTCGCAACAGGCCCCAACGCACCGCGCTTAGTATGCTATGCGTGCTGCGCATGGTCCGGGCGGTTTCGCTCGAGATGTATAGAATTCTCCCCTATCTCTACTTTCATAACCCAAGCAGCTGGAAACTCGGGAGCAGGCGAAACTCGGGCCTTCTGGAATAGCGCCCCAGCTCCACTTAACGTCGCGAACGCTGCCGACTTTGGCAGAAAAGCTGCCTGGCGTTCCCTGATGACGAGGCAAAGCTAGCAGATGAACTCCGAGCAGATCAACTTTCAAAGCCAGCAGATGAACTCCTGTTCGCTCTACTTCATTTCTGTTCTGTTCCACTGCTTATGCCGCCTACTGGAACCTGTTGCCACATCGAACATGGGGCACTCCCACGAGTGATGTTTGGTTTTTCACGGGTAGTTTTTGTTTGCATCCGCAAAAATTAATATTAATTAATCAATTAAATATACGAACATCGCGTTCAAGCGTTCTTTCAATTTGCTTCATGTGTTCTTGGTGCTTGCTGTCCTGCTCGGTAAGGTATTCCCTCTTCACACATTGCTGTGCCCGCACTACCACATTTCGTCCCAGGAAAGCTTCGGCCAATAACAGCTTTACAATTAAAAATTAAAAGCATCAGACGGAGCTTACGTCTGAAGAACATCATTTTCTGAATAAGAAAGGGATATTTTTCCGCAGATTTTGCAAAGGGGGTTCACTAACGCACGTTGTTGCCTCTCGTTTATTAAAAAAGCTTCTGCAACTTCGAGTGCGGTCACATACCGCTTTATTCCACTGTTTTCATGTTTTTAGAGCTCGGGTATACAATTGCAGTGTTTGTATTGAAACGCCCTGTTCCGTGTTTTATTCTAAGGGCATGTTCTCTCAGTCAGTCATTCACACATCTGCCTGTTTCGTCAAGATAACTTTAAGGCAAGTGAACGGTGTTTGGTAAAACCCTTAACACACGGAACAAACGGCTTGGCCTGCCTTTCCGTAGATCTTTTGGGAAGTTTCTTTTCTGGTGCTATTCATGAGCAAAGCGTGGCAGGTTTTGAAAGCACGCAAAGTACAATTGCACCTCGTACCGCGTGGCAACATTTTTTGCGGCGATGTGCAGAACCGTTCCAGTAGGGTGTAACCTCAAGGCATGTTTTTTTTTGCAGCGCTGTGCTGCAACTCTTGGCAAAACGCTTTGTGTTTTGTAAAAGTGTGAAAGTAGTCGCGGATTTCCCTTCACAATCACTCGTCCTGCTGCCCACCTCCTCAAACAAACCTGTTTTGTGGACATGCGGCGACTTGAACTGACAGTTGCACAATCCAGCGATTATAACATGCTCCGCTCTCAATTGTGAAGGCCCTACTGAATGCAAGGTGACGATTGCATTCGGACCGAGCGCGATAGGCGCAGTCCGAAGTCGATGTGAGATGCCTTCGTCTTGCAGTGGACGTAAGACGACTGATGTGTGCTGTGACGAATAGTTGAAGAGGTATAGCGCAGATTTTCATGTAATTCTCCGCTAATAAATACAGCCGCGGAAAAATCCCCATTGCTCTAATTTCTGCCTTAATTTCACTGGCACTTCACTCACTCACTCTTAAATAAAGGTTTCATGGGCTTGTTTCCTCTGCCATCCTTCCAAGGGGGGTGACGTTCCAAAAACCTTGCCTGTTTTCCCGCAGCTACCGTATTTTCAGGTTTCCAAAAACACTTCATTCAGCTTGTATGTTGACTTTCTTCGGTACGGTATTTAACAGGAACCGATGAAAACTCTAATTTCCCACTGTATATTGATGCACGTTTAATAGAAACTCAACGGAAGAGCAACAAAACTCAACTGAAACTCAATTCCGTCTGCGCAGTGATAGCAGTACAATTTCGATTGAAACTCAGTGGCCAATTTCTAATAAAAACTCTATACATATAATAACTGCAACCATAACAGATATCCTACTGATTATTGTAGTCAATCAAGGGCTCTTGAAAAATCGCAAAACGTTTTTACATAAAACTTCTGGGCGATTTGTACGAAAAAAAACTAATGAGTAATCATTAAAATACAATTATAAAAATATTTAAAGCAATCTGTTAAGGATTATATATAAAAAGATAGAAAAGTCAGTAATTACTTTTATCAGGGCGGTGGGCGGCGCTTCGTGCAGCAGTGCTCTGCCGTCCGCGCAGTTCTGTAGGGCTATCCGTTTAGGCCGTCCCTTTCAATCTTCCCGTGTGCCGCTATCGCCGTGATTTATTCCCCTTAGGGCTCCCCTTTCGCGGTTTAGACTTCCATCGTGCTCCTGGTTCGCTTGGTTTCTACGCCGCTATACGACACGAACTAAGGGCGCCGTTTTCAAAGATCATACGATATCCTCGCGCTGCACTTTTACAACATCGCCAAATTCAACAGTTCTTTTCCTTTGCGCGGTGATTCCAGATGTGCCATTCGCTGTGCTTCCCATGGAAAAAAGCGCCTCTGGAAGACAAGGAAAGCACTTTATTTATTCTATTCACAAAGGAACAACCTTCACTCAATGCGCAGGGGTTACCTATGTATAACTCCTCCACAGCTTTCTCCGTCGAATCTGCAAGTCTTCAAAAACATCTGGCTGAATAGAACACGTTTCCATTCGGCGCGCAGTATTTGTTTCCTCTGTGCGATTTGAGGAAAACCCCGCACCAATGTCAAGAACTCAATTGACAATGTCGACAACTACGTTGGTGACGACTGAAAGCTGCCTTAAAGAACTCGCTTGAAGCAATGGCTGCCCCTCAAAGCTCATCAAAGCCAGGTTGACATTTATTCCTTGTGTGAAAGATGTTTTCCAGAATGAGATAATAAATATTTGCCACTAGCGTAAGCATCATTGCCACTAGCGTAAGCATCATCTTAGTTATTTTCGGCCGCCTACTTTCAGAAGGAGACTTTTTATGAGGCGTCTTGAGTAATTATATCAGGTTTATAAACAGGGGCTCCCTGAGCCCGACCTTGGCATGCATATAGGCAGTACTGCCGGCTCCGGACGTAACTATTACATCGGAAACCTAAGAGGCTACACTAGGACGGTTCAACCGCCCTATGAAGGCACAAACAGCACTCCCTCACCAAAGAAGAATCTGGCCACCCTGGTGTACTAGTTAACCGTCACCTATGATGAATAACCAACTCAATTCCCGGCCCTCAGTTCTTAGCTGCTGTAGAGCACCCGTCCGGACAGGCCGCCATTGGAACTTGACCCTGGCAACGTTCAACGCACGCACTCTGTCTAGCGAGGGACGATTAGATATACTACTGTAGGAGCTCTCTGACATTAAGTGGAATGTTATAGGGTTAAGGAAAATTAGAAATACAGGAGCAGGCTTCCTGGAATTCGCTAGCGGGCATAATCTCTGCTTCAATGGACCCGAGGAGAACAGAGAACGCAAGGTGAGAGTTTTAATTAACCGAGAAATAGCAGGAAGCATTGGGGAGTTTTCAGCATTAGCGAGAGAATCGCGGCTATTGTGGTCAGGCAAAAGAAGCAATGCAGGTTAAAGATAGTACGGGCCTATGCACCAACAATCAGCAATCATGAAGAAACCGTAGACAGCTTCTACGACAACGTCGAATCAGCAATGAAGAAGGCACCAACACAGTTTACGATTGTGATGGGAGTCTTTAACGCAAAGGTCGCTAAGAAGCAAATGGCAGAAAGGCCAGTCAGAAACTTCGGTATAGACAATCACAACAGTCGAGGACATAATCTTGTGGGATCTGCAGGGAGATGTAACCTCGGGTTGGTGAAAACATTCTTTTACAAACGAAAACATAGGAAATAGATATGGAAACGTCCTGATGGAAAACAGAAACATAAAACTGATTTTATCTTAAGTGACAACGCAGGTATTGTAGAAGACGGAGAGGTGCTCAATAGATTCGTATCAGTGACCACAGGATGGTGAGTTTCAAGCTCAGGCTGAATCTCACAAGATAAAGAACGAAACCCGTGAAAACTAAGCACCCAGCATGAATTCAGTCACGGTAAAATCACAGGAGTTTAAGATAACTCTTCAAACCAAATTCGCGCTTACAGACGAGCAGAACGACGTCACTGTAGACAGGCTAAATGACAACCTAACATTGGCAATCAGCGAATCAGCAGCAGCTGCGGGAGAAGCAACAAGTAGGAAACAAACTTAAACACCGAGAAAACAAAGCAACTACTTGCAAAAGGCGACAGAATGAAAGTGTCAAATGCGGCAGGTCAAGCTGAATTAGCCGAGCTGCTGAAAATAAATAACAGAAGTAAAACAAACGACATTTGTGCATATAACATGGGAATGATCGAGCAAACGCTGCAAATAGGGGCAGCTTGAATGTAACTAAAAGAAAGCTTGCCATCAGCAAAGACAGGATGCACGCACTCAGAGACTAGAAGTGCACTATTACGCACAACTTGGACTAACTCATAAATGTAGCAGAAAGATTCCCCACCAGGCTGTATGCCAGCGACGTTTATTTATTTATTGGTAATACCCCTAGGGTACATTGAAGTACATTGCAGAGGGAAGGGGCAAGGTACAATAAATACATACAAAAGGTATACTAGGAAGCAGATGCAACATTAAAAAAATCGACAGCAAGAGAGAAAATAAATAAGAAAGAGAGAAGTGCATGATACATGAAACAACTAAACCAGGTTTGATAATGCATTTCTGAATAGTATCGGGTCGGCTATGCTTGTTAGGGCGGCTGGTAGACAATTCCACTCATTGCTGGTTCTGGGAAAAAAGGACTGTTGATGTGTTAAAGCGAGGCACGTTGACCTTTTGTGACCACCATCGCAGCCTTCTATGCATGCAGCGCTGGGTCGTCTCGGGCAGCTTGACTCGTCTCGCACCCGGCGAAGAGGAACGGTGCGCTCACCGTGAATGAATACCGCGCCCGCCACGTTCGCCTGGCCTCCTTCTATGAGAGTTGGACGGCACCGAACGGCGTTATGACATGGATGGCAATACAGGTACATCAAAGCTTAACCAAGCGAAATCAACACTCAACAAAACTAAGACAAGCTTTTGCTAAGCTGAGCTAAGCCGCAGCCAACAAGCTAACAAGCTGAGCTAAGCCGCAACCATTTTTTACAGGTGGGATGCCGAAGAAACTTTTCGGCGTGTATTTTGCTGTTGAGAAGATGCAGCTCGAACTTGGTTCGACAACTACTAAAGTTCCCTGAGAGAGTTAGCTCTCTTCAAAAACGAGGGCCTCAAATATTCGCCCCCGTCGTGTGAAAGAAACGAACCGCGCTTATGCTGGAAACGTGCACCCAAAGCCCCAACGAAGTGGCCATGATCTTTGTTGAGGAGATGAAAACATTGTTTCGGCCTGTGGACCCGGAAATGACCGAAAAAAAGAAGCAGAGGTTTCTGATGCGAGAAGAAAAACAAGAGTTCTTTGCGTGTCTTGTCCGTAAATATCCAATGAGAGTGGCCGAATTCGCGTCTGAGACCGCGGCGATGGAGAAGGCTCTTGAAGTTCGAACGAGGCAGTACGATCACCCTGAAAATGCGCTGGTTTTACAGGCGAGCGGAGGCTGGGCCATGACTCCGACACACTACGTGAGACGATCGGTGGGAGCAGCTTTGGAACCTTTTCCCGACGACGCCATAACCTCAAGTAGCTTTCCTGACCGAGTTCTCTCAAGAAGTACAACACGCACTGGGACCTCTTACAGCGTCGGAAGCTGGCAATGAGCCTCGAGCTATGGCCTACGCCGAAGTTGTTTATTGACCCCGCCGAGCTCGGCGTCTTCGTCAGTAGGGCCCGCCGTAAAGGGTCCACTGTCGCCCGCTAAGATCCCTGTACTCTAAAGCCAGACACAGAGGAAGACGGACGTATTGTGAACCTCTTGAAGTGCAGAGGTGCGCTGCCTGACAGGAAAACGTAGAACAGGGTGAATAACACAAAAACAGACAAGGTGATGTTAAAACACCAACAAGCGCACTCCCAAGCCTTGCTGAACCTAATATGGTGAACAGCCGATAATCGTCCGCTGTGATACCACTGCACCGAGGCCGACCACATCTACCGTTACTGCGCTTACAAGAGCGTCGCATTGCGAGGTCCACCGCGCTTCAACCGTTCGCCATCGCCCAACCCATAGCGTTCGCCAGGCCGTCGCAGGGACGCCGACTTCACTCGTGGGAGATATCAGCCCACCTACGGGAACTTAAAGCAGCAACTTCTGGAGGTGAAGTTGCTGCGACAGAAAAGGGGAAACCATATAACGACGCAAATCGACCATGATTCACGACATGACCTCTCCGATGGCCTGAGTCAACCTTGACGCGACTCCCGAACACGACGACCGCCGCATGGCGCGGCGCGTACCCGGCAAGAACGAGCCGGACGCTGAGAAGATGACGACAACGGTGACGCGTAGTGCTCGAACGTCAACACGCACAAGCCGCGATACAACACCGCGACGCACCTGCAACTCGGGGAAGGCGGCGTCAGACATCGAGTTGTCCATCAACGGCTTTGATGTAGTCGCCCTCATAGACACCGAAGCCGACTACTCAGTACAGATCGGATCATTCGCGTATAATCTGAAGAAAGTTACAAAAGCTCCATTCGTCATTTTGCCTAACTGCTCCCACGTAGTAATTCTTAGAATGGACATTTTACGGACAAGGAGGCAATAATTGACCCATAGACCAAGTCGACTACTTTTCCATCCGATAAATCTATGATGTCGAAATCGATCGACTACCTCAAAGGGCGCAACGTCAGCATGCCGAGGGCCTCCAAAGCAGCTCACCTGCATTCAGAGTCAAAAACGCCGTACTCGTGAACGAAAATTCCAACACAGGAACAAGAACAAATTAACTTCTTGTCATCCTCGAAGGTCTTCGGGACAAAATTTCGGAAGCGTCTCACGACGACCTGTCTTCCTGAAATTTCGGCACAGCACGCACTATTTGAGCAATCAAGGTGAAGTACTATTGGCCCCGCCTTACATCTGATGTTTCCACTATGTCCGGAGTTGCCGCGACTGCCAGCGACGGAAAACGCCGCCAACCAGAACCGCCGGTCTTCTGCAATCGGTCGCCGTCCCACCAAGCCCCTTAAAGCAGGCTGTAATAAACCTTCTGGGTCCATTCTCTACGTCACGATCCGAGAAGTAGATTGTCGTGGCGACAAAATACATGACGCTCTACGCAGAGACCGCGTCTATTCCGTGTGGGACTGCACAAGAACACTGAAAGGTCTTTATCCACCAAGTCCGGCTGCGACATGGAGCCCGTGAGGTGCTATTCACGGACCGCGGAACGGCATTCACTGCGGAGCTCATGTGGGGCGTCCAACGGTACAGCAACACGGATGACGATGATGAGGATGATGATTTATGATTGCCATTGGTTTCCCCGTTGTAGCGGGGTGATGACGTGTCACCTTACCAAAAGGAATATTACGCACAGAAAACTTATTAAGCACAAAATACTTTTCTTTCCTCTTACAGGTGGAAACTATCCTAAACAATATACCCGCACCTGCTTTTCATCCAGCAACGTTCTAATCTTTTTTTCGTCACCCTAACAGCCTTGAAGATAGCTTCCTCTGTGCTACCCTTAAATCCTAGGGCTTCTGGAAGCCGAATATTTCCCTCATGTAGATTTGGATGGGGATACCCTCGCATTGTAACACTATGTGCCGCATAGTTTCTGTTTCTTTTCCACAGACCACGCATACCCCATCATTTGGTGAATACTTCCCCAGAAAGCCCTTGGTTCTTAAGCAGTCTGCTCTAGCATGCTCTAGCCTGCTCTACCCTGGGAATTATCCTAAAACATTTAATTTCTGATTTCCAATTTCTCAGCCTTGTAGATCTCTGACAACATCTTAGCTTGCATTTCTTCGATTAATTAGTTTATTTGTTTCTATCTGCCTTGGTTCTTTTTTAGTTACCCTGGCTGTTGTGGATTCTTCACTGTTCTTTTCATAATATACATAAATGCATTATAGTCGGGGGTTGTCGTGCGTCCCTTGGCCGGGGTCCGCAGCGCGTCTGATGATGATTGTGGCATGATGCCCCTAGGGATTGGCCAACCAAACAATCCATCACGAGATAGCTTGGCTTTCAGCCACCATCGTCATCTTCGCGTAGGGGAACCGCTGAAGAAGAAGAAGGAGAAGAAGACAAAGCTGCGAAGAGGAGGGCTGCGTGAGTTTTGGCTACCGTTATCCTCCTACCGTTATCCTCCTCGGCCGGCGCATCTTCCCGATCTGAACCCGGTCGAAGAGCGGCTCATCGCGCCTCGACTCCCCTTCATGAGCATCAGGCGGCTGACTCGAGGCAACGGGCAGTTTGGAATCAAGGGACAGGCGGTGAACGTGCCCGTCGACGTATCGAAGGTTGTGCGGTGCCTTCCTCGCATAGTACCCGAGGACGTCGCGTTCGACGTTCGCATTTCTGCATCCTCACAATCCCCCTCGGGGAGGTGGGGGGGGGGAATTTTTTTTCATCGCCTTCTAGCCTTCCTGAACCACTGCGTGTCCGCGCTTTTCAAGTATGGGTACCTAAAAACCGTGGCTGCCCACCTACGTTAATCTATTGCTCTCAACCTCCTCTCAAAGGATATTATACTCTGCGCTTCTCGAACTTCAAACGACGTCCAGCCCATATCCCCTTGCACTGCTTCGTTAGTTGTTTTTCCATGTACGCCTAAGGCCAAACGGCCTACCGTTCTCTCGTTCACTTCAAGGCCTGATAGAACGTCTGATTTTAAGCAGAGTACAGCATTCGCGAATCTGAGACGCGAAACCATTACTAATTCCACATTCCTCTCACTACTTCATATTTGTTATACCCCCACCGAGCTCTATGCTTCCTTATGGCTCCGTTTCGCTTTCCCTTGCCGTTAAGTTGCTCCTCTTGAGTTCTTCCTTTATCCACACTCCCAAATATTTATATTCCTTAACTCTGAGTAATTCCTCATGCTGGATAGACACTACGTCAGTGGTAGTGTATTTGAAAACCATTATTCCAATTTTTCGGCGCTAAAATTTCACCCGAGATCGGTGGCTTTCTGGACGATAATATTTATGAACCGTTGCAAATTTGTCTGCTATCAGCTAAAGAGCAATGTCGTCTGCGTATAACATTCCCGCAATACGCTGTTGTACCACTTCGCCTGGCACCATATGCGTTAGGTTGAACCCTACTTGACTTTCTTCCAGTTTGTTTTCTAACCTTGATATGTAAAGCATAAACGGTATTGAGCTCAAAGGGCATCCCTGTTTCAGTCCCCTGTGGGTGTTTACCTGCTGGGCGCATTTCTGTCCTTCCCATGTAAGGTGGACTCTATTGTCTTTATAGATTGCTATAAAGAACTGCATTAATTCGCCATATAATCCCTGGAGTTTCAGCGTTCTCCACAGCAGCTTTCCGTTTACGTTGTCATATTCCCCTTTAATGTCCAAGAATGTAATCCATAATGGCCTATTCGTCGCTTTCGCAATTTATATGCATTGTGTTATCACGAACAAATTATCATTCAATCGCCTGTCTTGCCCAAATTCATTGTGCAGTTCCCGAAGGATTTTATTTTTCTCCATCGATGCTTGACTTTCTTGTTTTATCACCTGCATTACGAACCTATACACCACTGACGTTACTGTGAGTGTTCTGTATGAATCAATACTGGCTTTGTTGCATCTGCCTATATATAGTAAATTCATCCTACTTTCTAGCCAGTCCTTATCTATTGCTCTCAGAAAAGATGACACACTTTTAGGTCCAAGCAGGTATATCAGGTCCATTGGTATTCCGTCCGGGTCCACTGCTGTCGGAGGAGAAACATTTTGCTCTGCTTTTTTTTTAATCAAGGTTTCTCAAACTTGTTTCCCTTTCCGCAGTTTTCTGTGGCGGTGATATTATCGGTGCAGGCTTCCCTATTCCTATTGCTCTAAACTTCTCACTCGAGATTATGCGCCAACGCGTGCTCTCCTTCTAAATGTTCCCCCTCCTCATCAATCAAGAATTTTTGATGGATCTCGTTTTTTGAGTTAAGTAATTTTACATGGTTCCAAATCGTCTTGGATGCGCTTTTGTACTTCTTCCATACTTGTGCCATCGATTGTTCGCTTTTCTGCTTGATCTTTGCTTCCACCATTTTCTGCACTTTTTAGTTTTTTCCCCGGTACATATCCCATTTTTCCTGCACTATATCCGGTTCCACACCAGTTCTTTTTGCCTCTCTATTTTCTCTCCACGCCTTTCTTCGCTGGTCAATAGCCTCGTTTATTTTCTTATCCCACCACCTTCTCGAAATTCTCTTTCCTTTCCATTGGTTCCATTGTTTGTTTTATTGATCTTACCCATTATGAACGCAATCATTTCGTCGTAATCTCAATTTTCGTAATTCGAATTTAATCTTCCATCCTATCGGCGATGATCTTTAACGGCTCATCGTTCAAATTAGTTCCTCCGGTCGTACCTATTTCTAAATTTGTCCGGGTTGCGTTTCCAAAGTGCGAGGTAAGCCACTTGTGGTTGCTTCCTAAGCTGTCTATTCCATTTTCATCTATACTCCTTTCCCGCAAATTTTAGCATACTGTCTCGGAAACTGGACTATTGTCTGTGCTAGACTCTCTGTTATCAGTTTCCCAGGTTATTTTTCCGTCACACTTGTTTTCCGTGTTTACTATTACAAGCCGATTTTCCGTTATGGTCTGTGTATCCATCCAAACCTTCAATGTGGGCATTCATAGCTCCAACTCAGATTATTTCACCCAATCTTTGAACTTGTTTATATCTCTCCTCGAAGAGTTTACCATTTCCTCATTTTCCTCCCTGGCACTACTTCCGGTCCACAGAAACACAACCCCTAACCATGTATTTTTCGCGTTATAGTGCGTCTGTACCATAGATGCTCTTTACAGCTTTCATGCACTCTCTGCCAGTCTGTCTCTTGTTTAATAAGCATGCCAACACGTCTCCCACTTTTCACTCCTGTGGTCCTGTTGCAACCGTCCAAGACATAATTGCCTATGACAGGTGGGGCTTCTAGATCTCGGAGGTGAGTCTCGGCTAAAGCGTACACGTTTATTTCTTCCCGTTCCTCCTACTTTCTACCCACTTATCAGGCTTTCTGCCTCCCTGCATATTTATGTAGCTCATTAAATATTTATGGCATTTATTTTTCCCTTTCCGCTTACGAGGTCTATTTTAGTCTTTTACAAAATTGTTCGCTCTATTGTTTCCACTTAACTCGCTTCTGACAACGTTCTCAGTTATGTCTGTAGGTTCTTCGTTTAGCTCTAGGCCTAGCTGCCTCCCAGCGTTGAGTGTGCATGTCTCCCTCGCTTCCCCTCTGTCTCCTACTTTGCCTTCCTTAGCTGCACGGGACACCTAAAGAGCTACCGCTCTCCCACCTGAGCAACACCCCACCTTGTTCCCTGGCCTAAGGCTGATGTGAATCCCGCCCCACTGAAAAGCTTGCCTACGTCCACAGCTGCCACTACCCTGTTCACGTCTATCACGTCAAGCCCAAGTTCCCTGCCGGGTCTCACAGTCTCGCTGTTAGCAGCGAGTATTGTCCTTTCGGTGTAGACGCCCTGCTTTGTCACCTTCCTCACGGTGCAGACTGCAGTGAACACAATTGGGGACGTCGCCCACAGTTCGTTTACCCCCTTCCCTATCTCCTGGCCAAGTTTTCTCTCCTCTCCCTTCAGCACATCTTTAAGCCCGGCGGCAATCACCACAAGGTTTCTAGCTTTACTGGACAAGTCCAGCTACCCCTTCGCTTGTGTTATCACCGTCTGCGTCATTTGACCGGGAAGCACCCCACCTTAACACGCTTATTCCCCCTACTCTTTCCGCTATGCCAGCACTGCTGCTGCTCTAGAATCTCCCGCAATGATGACCACGCTATCTGCCACGTGCTGCTCATTCATGGTACCCTGCTTATCGATTGGTTTTGCTGGCCTATCCTGCAGCACGCGGGAATAGCTGTTGTCATTCGTGTCTTCCGCCCCGTGTGTGTCACCTCTGTGCATGCCTCCGCTCCGCTGCACGGGCGAGGTGTTCGGATTTGTTGGCGAAACAACGCTCCTTTCTAGCTTCCTCAGCTGCTTCTAACTTTCCCTCAACGGCACTCCGTTCATCGCGTATGTTACTTAGCGATGCCTCCAGTTCTGCAATCCGCTTAGCTAACCCAGAGGTATCCGCTTCTATGCGTTCTAGCTGCGACACCACTAAGCATAAGCGACACGTACATGCCCCTTCGTCTGCCTCGCCGCCATCCCGCTGAAGCTCCTCTGCGTCTATGTGCCGCGGTAAGCTACCACACTGTACCAGCTTTCTACGCGTCATCTCGGCTCAAAACCCGACAAAACGAGAAAGAACCATGCAGGTAAATACTCAGCTTCAGCTGTCCTCTGGTGTCTCTGGCGTTGCGCTGTCCTTGAGTGTAGAAACACGCTGTTGTCGGAGCACCAGAAAAGCACGTCCGCACAGGTTGACTGGGCACAGCGCACTGATCACCGAAACTCCTCGCTTCAACAAAACAATGCCCGGTATGCTGTTGGTGTATGTCGACGTATAAAATAAAACATGGGACGAAATACCCCGTCGTGCCATGGTCGCGTACTATACAGCTGTCCAGGAAACTACGCGGATGACTTCATTCGAGCTTGTCTATGGTCGAGAGCTGACGTCGGAACTCGATGCCATGCTTCTACACGTAGACGAGGACGACAACCTCAACGGGGATGTGCAAGGATATCTGCAGCGTGCGGAGGAAGCCCGCCACCTTGCTCGCGTAAGTACTACGGACAAGCAGGCGGCGGATGCCGGACTCTTCAACCTACATCGTCGAGAAACTGAGTATCACTCAGGCGATCTTGTGTGGGTTTGGACTCCCATTCGACTACGCGCACTGAGTGAGAAGCTACTGCGACCGTACTTCCGGCCGCACAGAATCCAGTAACGTATTGGCCAACTTATAGGTGAGGTTGCCCCGGGCCTGTGACACCGGCCCATCACAACAACGCACGCATCTCGAAGTCATCCACTTGGTTCGCCTCAAGCCTTGATGATGGACCTTTTTTTTTGTTGGACTGTCATTTTATGTTAGCACCGAGTCCATGCACTCTGAGGTGGGGTTGGGGGTAACGCCGCGAGGCATGCATTCGGTTTGTATTTTCTGTTTAGTGTTTACCATCTGGCGGCGCCCCGCTGTGTTATCAGTGTTTTAAGCCAAGGGCATCCTTTTTTTGTGCGTCCTTTTTATGCTGATAGAGAAAGTGTTTAGTGCTGACGTTACTAACCTATAATAATCCTCTTTGATCTCGTGTTCTCGTTATAATTCGACGTTTCCAGAAACAATCGCACTGAAATATAAACACTCCCAGGGTACCCACCGCTACTCGCTTCCGCACGCACTTTGTGCCGCGCAAACCTTTAACGCATACACACCGATCCGTACCCATCACCCCTATGCCCCCACTGCGGACATGTCGACACCAACTGCCAAATTATATATGCGTGCCCTCAAAGCCCCTTACTCCTTATCCCCTCTGTTGATCAATGGGAGGCGGCGTTGGGTGGCTCAGACCCCGGGGTTCGGAAAGCCTTGGTGGAACGTGCTGCCAAGTCACCGCTGGGCTGCGCCTCGTGGTCACAAACCGCCCCTAAAATACGTACTGCAACAAAGTTTATTCCTCCGCCTGCTCCTCACTTTGTTGACTGCTCCTTCGCCGGCTGTGTGTTCTTTGAGTTGTTAGGGCAGCACAAGTTCGCTCCAATACACTTTATTTTCCTTCAGGACAGCTGCGTCATCTTTGGCTACGTGACAAAGTACGTAACCAGCGTCAACTCAGTTTGATATTTCCCTCCCTATTTATGTTTGAAGGAAGTAAAGTTCCTGAACGTTTAGCGTTCTTCGGTTGGCAATAGACCTTATGCGAAATTGCTTGGTGATCTAGCAACACTGATGTAAACAAGACCGTCGGCCATATTGGTACGGGCGCCGATCGGGAAGTCTCGTATTGCTTACTGCAGAAGAGTAGGTGACGGTAACGCGGTATGGCTCAAACTGGACGGCGTTTTCCGGCTGCAGACCGCGGATTGTGGACGAAGGACTTGTCTGCGCTGCCGACTGTGTCTGAAGACTCATACCACTCGGGGTGCCGCGCAAAAGACCCATCCGAGCGGCAGCGGAGCAGGGCATGCCGCCTAGCCACCGAGGCTCACTGCTCGCCTTCATCGGTGCGGACAAACACGTGCGACTCGCAGTAAGTAAATCCTTCTTTGTTTTTTACTTGACGCGAGTTAACCGGTATGCGCATTTGTATAGCACTTTGTACACCGTTGTTTACCATGCAAATGCGTAGCGGCGACCCTGTTGCAGTAACCCTGAAAGAGGAAAGCGACAATCGCCAGACCGTACCGCTAGTGGGTGGATTAGGTATTTTCAGATACTGTACATTGAATTTATGGGATGATTTTTGGCGAAGATGTTTACGGAAAGGTTGCGGCCGTTTTCCGTGACGGTCGTCCGCCCGCGCGTTTGCCGCAAAGCAATCGCGCTTTGCGGCGAAGTCAACTACAAAAGCGCACATACGCCTTCAATTTTCTTTTTTTGTGTGTTCATTATTTATTGCGCATGTTCTGCCGCAAAAATCTGTTTGTGTGTCTTTCTTCTCCTTTGTTGGCGGTGGGGTGGTTGTGTTTGTTTCTAAAGAGCATGTTTTTGGTGTGCCCGAATAGATAATACAGTAAAACCTCGTTAGCTCGAACTCACTGAACTGGAAGATTTTTTTTAATTGGATAGGTCATCGGTATAGCCCGATGTTTACCTTTTTATCTCGAAAGGTTCTGCAAGTGAGTTCCAGATAATCATATTATTGCTTGCTTAAGTTATGACGAAGACGATTATGAGGGTACTGGTATCATTACCCACAGTAAGGTTTTTAAATGTTATACTTCCTTCTCTTGAAAATGCATTAACAAAGCATGCAGAGATACTTGCACGCTCGAACTTGACAAACAATTTTGGCATCATTGCTGTTTGAGGTGTAGATTATTGACCTTGCAACAGTGTTAAGCAAGACACAAAATCTGGCAATTTTGAGTCTGTTCCACGCGGCCACTTCTTTCTGCTCTGTCCCTTTATCATAAATTGTTGCGGACTAGTCCTGTTCTTCCCTGAGTGCTATTTACTGTTACTCTCTCTGTTCTTGCTGGTTGGGCCTCATCCATGTGCTCAGCAGCTACTTTCGCTCCCAGAAGAAAAGTGGCCGGCCCTATGTTGTGTGCCTCACGTTTGAGACGGACAGTGGGGCGATTGTGAGGCAGCGTGCGAGTGCCCGGCGGGTTGCAGTGGAGCATGGAGTCACATCCTGGCTCCTGTGCACCTACTCGCCCTCTTGCAAGCCAAAGGTTTTAAGAGGCGCCACGGGAGCTTGCGTGCACTGAGCTGCCACAACAGTGGGGACGTCCGAGACAGCAGGGCATCAAGCCAGCGAGTGTCCAAGACATTGACTAGAGAAGCCCGCGAGAAAATGGCCCCTCCCTTCCCTTGCCAATGCGCCTGTTGGATGCACGTCGAGTACAGGAGCAATGCCAGCAGCAACAAAGTGCCGTGCAGACGCTTTGGAGAAAACTTGGTAGCCTTGTGAATGGGTTTTTTGCCCCAGTTGTGCTGGCCTCACCCCCCACAGTGACAGAAACAAGGACTGGCATGGCTCCTGAAGGGTCACCTATGAGCTACCAGCAAGCATTCCTGCCGCATGTCGCCGTGGTCATCTTGTGAGCACGCAGAGGCTGGGCAACGTCGTGTTTACTAGACCGCGGCATGCAGGGGTGCGCGAATGCTTCCCTTTGTTCCATTTATATCCACAGTTTGCTATACTGCACGCGCTATAAATCAGCGAAGTAGTTTAATTTACTGGGATTTTCACTGTGGATACAAAAAATGCAGAAGCACTCAAGCTGATGCGCGGCGTCCTGATGCAAATCTGAACGTTTTCTTTTTTTCTTTTTTGAATAAAACTTGAAAATTGTCTCAGCTACCTATATCAATGGCCACTATCATTACGTCGGAGGCATGCATGCAGCATGTGACAAACTAGAGGAGTGAGTGTGTAGTTTAGTCGGAAAATATTCCACAATAAATACATCGATGCTAAAATGACACTGGACACCAAGTTAACTTGACGTAACAACAAACCTTTCAGCCCGGAAAATCAGGAACCAAGTGCAAAAGCTCGAATTTTCCACCGTTAGGTCATCATAAAACAGTGTTCGCCACTTCTGCAACGACACGCGGCTAAATGCAACGTAAAAGAAACCGACAACATACTCCCATACCGTGTGCGCCCGCCACAGAGAAAATTTTCAACCGTGCCGTGACGGCGTAGTGCGGCAGGAAAAGTTTGTTTACAGCCCTAGGTAAGATAAAGGCTCGTGTAGGGGCTAAGCGGTACCTTTTAACAATGAAATGAAGCGGGCGCAGAGCGACAGGGAGGAGTAAAGAAACAGCCTAATTTTGGCAACGTGTGGTACTGTTTTCCCGGTCGAGCGCTGCTGTCAGTCGCATGAATAGGTGGCGCACGCTCAGGGTTCATTTAGAATACAAAGGCTGGACCACAGAACTCCAACGCAGCTGTATTTTTCATCCGGACAGCGACTACGGAATCCCGCGCTTAGCGAACCAACGACAAATATTCGCTCCCAGCGCACCGCGCCCGGCGTGTCACAAAGGTTGCTCGCGCCGGCATAGTTCGCGTCATAAAGTTCGTCCAAAAGCGTGGAACTTCACGTGCCTTTTCTTTATTTTGACGGGTATTTCCGCATTGCGTGCACTGCGGCACGAAGCAATGTTCCGGCATTGTAGTCCATCACCAAGAGCGGTCAATGCCCACCTTCTGTTTTGCTAATTGGTTTCGGTTTCAAACGACCGTACCAAAATGGCGGAGCTAGTTACCGGAGTCGACGTGAGATGGCGGGGCGCATTTTGCATAGGTTCTATTGTAGCTGTTCAACAGAGCTAAGGTGAACAACAATGCTTTGCACACTGACGCAGGAGTAACAGTGTTGAGGCAGCCTTGGTACGAGGGGCCTGCCGCCGTCATACTTTTAGAGCCGCGACCATGCATGTGGCATGCTGATTGCTTGCGTTTGTGTCTTGCGATTCATTACCATGTTAAAAGAGCGACAACGACTACACTCTAATTCAATAAATAATGACACGTAAGCGTAGGCAAAAAGGTTAAAACTTTTATTTATGCACAGGGTAACGGGCAATCTTTTTAGTTATCACCCATACAAACTACGCTCTCATAACATTACGAGTATGTACATTAGTAATGTCACCAACATACAATCACTAATGTGCTTTCACATGCCCAGCTTGGGTGTTGTTCTGGTGTCCTTCGTTCCGCAAAACACCTGGGAGTGAAGATAGCACAACAATAATGGTATGACAACATAAGCACAGCACACAAAACAGGAAACAGATGCAAACAAGGTATTCGCATACTTCCATAGGCTGAGTAATAAAGGGACTCGGCAGCACTTCGGATGAACGCTTTCACATGGTCCTTCGCGGACCTAGCACTGTGAAAGCTATAGTTATCAGCAGCACAAAGCGGAACTGCGTGATTTGCTCGTTAGAGCAGATCCGCCTTCGTTTCTGCTTTGCTTTTGTGGCTTTTTCTAATGGAGATCGAATGCCCTCATTGCTGCAACTGAAAGACACCCGGTACATAGCCGCCTCACCACCGTACTGCCGTAATTTGACCGCTCAAGGAAAGCCAAGGCCGGGAAAGAAAGAAAGTTTTCCTGGGCGAGGTTCTAAGTTATGTAATGAGCATAGAGCAGTAATTTTTTGGCTGAGGCACTTTGTGACCTCCTATTTTACTACTGAATGTGATTGCTGAATATGTTCTGAAATCATTCATGATTTCGAAAAGAGTTAGTTGTTGCAGGGTCCCTTTAAAGGACTTGTGTATGACGGAAGACGGAATCGTAATTTAAGGAAACAATCTGAAGATTAGAACTTGTTCTGGAGACATGAATGCGTGACTAAATTGGCACAATGCTGGCAAATGCTCAGCTAAAAGGTCCTTAAGGAAAAAAAAACAACACACGATGCATGACCAGGCCGACTGCCCATTAATGCACTGCAAAGATCAAACGCCTCGCGTGCCATGGAGCAGACGTTGAGCTTACCGGCTCATACTGGCACGATCACCGGAAGCACGCACATCATTTAATCCATTTCATCTATTCACTCATTCACTCATTCGAGCAAGTCAAGTTCTGGCAAAGCGTTTATACATTAAGGTCGATGATAATGGTACAGGGATGCGAATAACAATTGTGATCACCATGGTAATGCAAATCGCCGAGTTGGTATATTGGCACATTTCTGTACTCTCAAGGAGCGATAAACTACAAATAAACTGCAGCCCACGCAAAGCCAGGGGCAGTGTTCGGCACAAGGTCACCAAAGTTGAGTTGAATTTGCTGTGCACATTCAACGCCTGCGGGCGGAACAATTAAGCTGTATACTCAGACCCTTGTATTTGTGTAATGAAAGCTTTCACGCAAGCTTTTGCCACGTTTTAGCACCCAAAGCGTAATTGAATCAAATGAAACATTTCGTTATTTAGTGGACACCCACTCATAACATTTTGATTTTAAAAAAAGTTTCTTAAAGAGTAAACCCTCTATTACTGCACTAATAAAGAAAAAAATACCGTGAGTTGCGGCGAATATGTTTGCCAAGCAACTGAGTAGAATTGGCAGGTAAGTTAGCGCCCAACAGAAAATACTTGATGAATGCTGGTATTTCAACTGCACAGGGTACTTTTGCTGCTTTGGAATGAGGTTGAGAGGCCTCTGTTGATTTCAGTTTCGTTATACAGGTGAAGTCCTACATGTCACACCTCCAACTGTTCGTTACTCCGTATCCTTACGTTTAAAGATTTTCCGCATAGCTTTGATACCAGCGATATAAGCCCGAAAATTGCGGGAACTACCAGCTTTTTTATGATCTGTAAGGCTTCCAGCCGTTTACTAAAAACTATATTTCCTAAGAAAGATTCGGTGTTAAAACAAGCCATAATATCAAAGATATTCTGGTACTTATTAAAGGAGCCATGAATACAAAATACAACTTTGTTCACTTTGAGAGAACTACCCTTTGGTAGCTCCGTCATTTCCGCACCAGCTCCGAAGCATGTCCTAACTGGAAGAACAGAAGAAATTTTGAGAACCTTGAAAAATTCGCAGTTCATTGATGTAATATGGGCAGACGCAACGTAGTATGTTCCGGAACAACACACCTTTATGAGTGCGTTAACTGCGCGTGAGCATTCAAGTTAAGCGATCCAACAAAAGTGAAAACCCCACTGCCATCCCCCAGTCGTGTTTCTTGGTGGTGGCTTTAGTCAGTGGCTGTCAATTGCACAAACAAGGTTCTGTGACTTGATAAAGAAATCACCCGAAAGTAGGTGTGGAGTCACCACTGTTCAGTATGTTTTCTTTAATAGACTCGCGTTAAGACCAACTCGGTTATGACAATTTCTATGGTGAAGACGACAAACAGGTTTGCCTTCTTGTAACCTGCAGGACGCGAAAAACGTCCGTTAAAGACGAATTTCTGATAGTACCAACCAACTTTTCTGGTCCCTTCGAGTTCTTCGTAATGGCAGTTTACCGTATCTCTATTGTTTCTTATGAGTTGGCGATAAAATTGCTGTTGCTGTTACAGGGACAAAACAATCTTTTTAACTAACCTAACCAAACCTGTATTTTGTCTTCATGGCCTCTTCAAAAGAAAACATTACGTGGGTAGCCTAGAACCTGATAAGAATTTGATGGCGGAAGTTTAGTTGGACGTTCTGTTGATCCGCTATTAAGCTTTCTGTTAACTTTGCATCCGTGCCCACCACCACTCGACCAGCCCCCTGAACCCTCCGATGTGGGTCCCGCTCGCTCGCCATCCCCATGGGCCTCTTGGTCAGCCCGTCGGTACTTCGAGCTCGCAAAGCGGCTCTCGTATCGCTTGAACGGCAGCGGCCTAGCCTCCCCCGGCGATGTTATTTCCTGTCAAACTAGGCGGTGCCCCGATGCTCGTTCTCATAGAATTCCTAGCCGGCTCCCGAACCGTCCTCCTTCGCCGCTGTTTCGCTTTCCCACGTTCTCGCGCTTACTTCCTTTATCAACCACCGGTAAGCGCAAACAACTTTTTCAGAGAAATGCCGTGACACACGAGGAGAGCGCTACGATGAAGCGCCTGTCCTCGTGTTTTACGCCCTTCGTGCGAAAGAATTCTTCGCCCCCTACTGTTATTTCGAATCAAATACGAAGTAGCTGCTCCTACTTTCCGTTCCTCGCGATTTTCTTTACCTCACAACGCGTTTCATAAAGCACAGGTATTCAAGGCTGTCGCCTGAAAAACATTAGGTCAGGCATCTATTCTCGGGCGAAACTGGAGCATCACTTGTATTTGCACCATTCACAAAGAACAGCCAACTGTGAACAAAGTTTACGTTGTAGATTCGGGAGGTAGCTTCACTATAGGGTTCCTTTGTACACAAAGAAATTTCTATCATGCATTCCGTTTACACCAATCGAGAGTGAAATGAGCAAGCGTATGTTAGCACAGCACAAAATTGAATGCCCACGAAATACAACGCAACAAGTCACTATTTTCCATTGCGAATATGGCATGCCCGTATATTTTAAAATACATACGAGAAATAAAAATATGTTGAGCTCAAAACGGAAAAGCGGAATAACTTTATTCACGTTTCTTTATTGCCCTTCAACTTCTTCTGAAACAACAGCGTTCAACTATAAATAACGGCAATTCGCATCTTAATTTAACTTGCTATTTTGTATAACACAAGAGATTCAAATTAACGCATTAGGGATGCAAAAATAAAGTGTCACCGCAAGCTACGAAGCTAGATCCCGTACTTGAAAGTTCGATGTCTTCTTTAAAACAATTCGAATTTCTAGAATTCTTTTTGTGTGGTTTGTTGATACGAATCTTTAATTCAAGTGTTGTCATTTATTGGCCTACAAAAAGACTCCTCTCATATCTGAGACATCCCTGCTTCGGTGACTACCCAATCAACCAAACAACCGCCGCTAGGTATCGTGGCAGTGGTTCAGTACTGGTGGTTCAGTACTGTGGTTCCGTTCAATGGTTCAGTACAGTGGTTCAGTACTTGAGGTTACGGGTACTGGCCATGTCCGCTAAACAATTTATCAAGTCAAAGTGCGCGAAAACCAAAAAAAAAAAATAGTTCCCAATGTTTTTTTGTTCAACTGGAGGGAATGTCGTGGAGTAACATTAGGGTATCTATGCCAAATTCTTCCATAACGTTACTTCAGCTCTCTATTCAAATTGAGAATAAGTATGAGTTCTACAAAGTACTAATCGCCTGACAGTACCGCAAGAACATTGTAACCGAAAAACCACAAATTGCGTCATCTGAAAATCATTAGAAAGCGCAAAATAAAGTAACTTTTTCGTATTTTTCGAAGCTTTGGTACTTCAATAAGCACCACAATTATATAAAGAGAAGATAAGCGTGCTTCACATGATGTGCGTATTTGTGAGAGATGATAAAATCTTTTTCTGCTGTTCGCACAGAAGCATGCAACAATTCTGTACACAGTCCGCACATACTGTACAGGGGCGGGACAAACCGCGACTGCGTGCTTGCGGACAGATGGCGCAGAACATGTGCGCCGCTTGAATTCTGTGCAGCTGCGATAATGCAGCACAAAGGGCGGCTACCCGAATTGTTAGCAATGCCAAAACAAACAATAATACCCGCCTGATTTTCAATGCAACCAGTTTCGATAGACAAACTGACTCATATGAAGGCGATATTTTTAATTAGCTTCTGCCCCTGCAATAGCCTTAGTGGTTCAGTTGCTAAGGCGTTTTGCTGGTGTCGAAATTGCGGCGCACGCTCAAGATACCCTGACAGTGGTGAACGTGATGCAGCTACTGTGTGCCTCCTAGCCCTGGTGTAGTGCCTGGGACTAAAGACCCAAATTCCTTCCCCACTTTCGGCATCCACGAACACAGTGATCCCCGTCGTTCTTTCAAACTTGTCATGGTTATGAAATATAGGTAAGCACAGTTACGACAAGGACGGTGAAACTGTGGAGAATGTTTTCCAACTGCAATTATTACGGCCCATATTTTGCTGCTTCTACTGCACGAATCCCCACCGCTCAGAGTCAAAATATCAACTGTTCATAAAACCGCCATTTCTGCTATACGAACCCTCGGCGCCCGCACGGTTCATAATATTTAGCACTTCCCTCTAAAAGCCGCAACATACCGTGGCCGATGGGCCCCAGTATTTATGACAGAGTTTTGTTGTGAATTTCTGAACCCCAAGTGTACTCTTTCTAGGTGTAGGTACAGCCCTTAGCCAAAAGTTTTGTGCCCATGCGAAAGAGTGTTTCCACAGGAAAATTTGCATATAGAATAGTTCTACTGCATTTGAAGTCCCTTCTTTCGCTATTCCTGAAACAAAATACGGCGACGCTTATCCTTCGCCTTCAAGCCTGCAAATCGATAGCGTTATCGTACTCGGGTATGTGAAAGAATGTATAGCGCGCCCGGCACAGATGTACTGCACCGCATCCATCACACGCCAGCGCGCGCTACGGCGGCGCACACCTTAGCGCCGCTCTCATCGTAATCCCTAAGGACGCGCGCGAATGGTAATGACCCGGCTCCTGATCGGGCGCCATCTGCTCCACCTTACATCCCGGACGTTTCACTGGGCGTCGAAAGGTGGCGCTATCGGATTTTTTGCTTACACCGATTGTTTTGCCACAGTAAACGCCGACGATGACGCGGGCTTTTCTGTGACGCGGTGCCTTTGACGCTATGAATTGCTATATCCCTAACGCTTATCTATCCAAACAGTGACTCGTTCAGTCCCATTCGAATTTTATATGCAATCGTAGCTGAAATGCTTTTACGCAGTTCCATTTTTCTGCAACATATTAGAGAATTGGGATTCCCTCGCTGGCGACCCTAATACGCATTAGCAAACAACACTTGAAAATTATTTACACATTTGTTCTAAACAGCTGCCTCGCAAAACGGTATGCCGTTCCCGTGTTACTTTAAAAGCCATTCACAGATCATAAACACTATTTACAGTGACAGGGCAGAGTCCTTGAATGGGAATGATTCTGAGCAAGGAATGTCCTAAAAGGAAAGCAAGGAATGTCTCAAAAGTACTCAAAAGCTGAAAAAACCAATTAAAATTATCTTTTGTAGTTAAGACATAGTGTAACGACAGGCTATCACTTTTTAATTCTTGTCGTGCGTAATGTTGTTTCAGTAGAAAGCCGTCATCAGAAAGATATAACTAAACAAATCCCGCATATTTTACGACCACCTGCTCAAACAATTTTCTAAGAAAATTCTGGTTGACAAAATTGCTTAATAAATTTACATTAACTTGACGGGGCCCACCGTTGCATTGCTCAATGTCGGGAAAAATAAATCACTCGCTTTCATTCCTCAGACCTTTTTGGTCTCGTATTGGCGAAACACGACCGACGAATTTTCTACTTTGGTGAATAGAGGTGTATGTAATTTTGTTTTCACTTTGTCCCAAAATAATTATGCTGCAGCCTTGAAGCAAGCGGTCAAAATAAAGGTATAAACCCGCTACAAAACAATTCCATGGTGGCGGGCATTACCTGCATGGTTACATTGTTCAAACGCTGAAGAATATAAAGAAAGACGTACGACTTTGACCTTAACCTTCTAATGAATTTCTTCTGGCCCGTTCTACAAAATGATTAACCATTTAGCCTGGCACCGTATATTGTTGTATTGCAAAACCGCTAGTTACACCAGCTAACACTTGGCTCCATCCGATATTTCGTTCCGAACTTTTTACATTATCAGCGAACGAAGTAACAAAAATGTGGCTCTGGATGGTTTCCAGTAGGACGGTTCCAAGGTTTTTTGCTCTTTTTCAGGGAAGCTTCGGTGACAGTTATTAAAACTGGCTAACCACGCAATTTGCTCTTATGGGTGAGCAACGCAGACAGAAATACGCGCGGAGGATGCGGCAAGTGCGCATTTTTTTTATGAATCTGCGCCAGTGCCTCCCACCCAGCTCAAGGTTTCCTCAAAGCAGCCATGCTTCCCGAATAAATCAGCGGTATGCCTTCACTGCATTAAGCAATCTTTAATACGACACCTTAAGCACAGTATCATTTGTTTTCATTTCAGTTTCAGTTTCATTTGTTTTCAGTATCATTTCACCAAAGTTTGGAGGTTCGATCTTGCAGTGATAGCGCAGTTTTTACGTTTAAACTAAGCGGTATTAGAGTTGGCGCATTGGCCTCACGCCATGCGGTGGACCTGATGCAACTCACACACGACATATGAGACATTCGTGTTTCATGTTCAGTGAACATTGCCTTGTGAGTTCTGGAGGACGATATCGCGCACCCGAGCGTCCGTGAACGTGTTCCGTGACCGTGTTCCCGCGAGACAGAGAAAGAGAGAGGGCTGTACACGAATGCGTTCAGAAGTAGGACCGGAGCACCCCGCAAGCCACCCAAAGCAGGCCAAGCAGAGCAAAGCGGTAGCAACGGCCGCAAGTCAGAGGTCCGACACCGGAACGCCGCAGCAGGAAAGACGCGTCTTCGTCCGCGCCCTGCTTCAGAGGCAGCTTGTTGCCAACCCGCCCATCGAACTCGCCAGCTATGGATCCTGCAAACGCCAAGCACACCGAGTCGGTCACTGCCACCCGCACATGTGCATAGTCAGAACGATGCACGCTCCAAGCCTGAACAGCGAATCCGCGTGTAACAATTCGAGAAAACTAACACAGCGTAAACCTGCCACCAACAGCCATATGCTGCCTGATTTCCTGGCCCAAGGCACGGCTTCCGGCACACCCCAAATAATTACCAATACTATACCTGAAAAATGCAATTCATATCACTTTTGAAATCAGCTATGCATATATCAAAATTTCGTATCTTGCTATCTATCAATCCATTATTCACACCAATGACTACGCACACAGGCTCGAAGCAATATAAATAACTTCGGCACCGTAACAGCCATTTCTTGGAACCATGTTAGAACATCAAGTGGATCGCGTATCACAATCACAATTCCAATTTCCCGTGTAGACGCTCGGAGAAAAGTTCGGCGTGCGTGGTTCGAGCAGTCTAATTGGCGAAGCACGCGTGTTTTGAGCTACTCCAAGACAGTTTTATTCATCAGCCGGGAGTTCAAGATATCAGGCTCCGGTTTATGTTTATACCGAGCTGTAACATGCAGAGGGGACTATAAACATACGTGTCACCTGTGGCCACCATAGGTCGGCAAAGCTCAGTCATAATTTTTGTCCTTCACGCTGTACTCAGTCAAGCTCCGACTCAAAAACCTCGTCTCCGCTCAACAACCCTCCTACTCACTCATCACATTCTCATTTGTAATCGTACTCGCCTACACCCAAACTCGTTAGTCCCCACGAGTGCTCGCACCCGATCTGCACTCATTCCACTCAGCTCATCTATACTCCCTTGTACTCAATCTGTACTCACTCGTACTCATCGCATCTTTACTCACTAGTACTCGTTCGAAATCCGTATTCACATTTACTCGTGCACAAAAGCGTTTCTACGAACTTGATCACGCAATCAGCCACTTGCATTGATGCGCTCACCTATAATTTGAACGTAGTGAAGCAAGCATCGCTGCCCTTGCTTTCACTGTGGCCACCCCGTGGCAAGCGACTGCCGAGAGCAGCAACACCGCGAACGAGGGAATGGAAAAGAACGGCAGTTTTTCCCGTTATCACTTTATTTTACCTCCCTTAAGAGGTAAGTGGCGCCGCGGCCCCTTATATATGGTCCTTCCATTTTGCGAGTGTAATCTTCTGCGAACCGCCTCACCTGCTTTCCCCTTGCCTAGAATTCTGCATTCCGCCGATTCACCACAGTGCAACAGCATGGCGACGTAGACGTCAGGGTACAGGTAGTTGACAACACGGCATTATGGCTCACCAAGGCCTTACATAGCTCATCGTGAGCTCTGTGCCGCCGTTTTCATGTACGTGAAAGTAATCCATCCGCTGGCGGCTGACGGAGAATGTAGCGTGGTTCTTGGTTAATTGCATCAACCTCGGCACAACTAGATCCGCACGCACGCATAAAGTCTTTAGGATAGCGCTTTGCCTGTGGACGAAATAAATTAAGTACAATTCAACCAGGTGAGAGTATCGGTAATTTATGTGGGCAAGCCGGAGTTGAAGGACGGGAATTTGAGGCATAGTTTAATTTACGCGTAACTCAAGACCGTTAATAGTATGATGGTTCATTAATAGTGCTACAAGGTAAAGCGGTATTTACAATGGTCTGTCTAGAATACTTATTTAGAGCCTAGTTATTACAAAACACGGTGGAAGATAGCACCGCGTAAGCCAAGGAACGAATGCCACGTACTTCGCGGTCAGCGTCCCCTTCATCTCCCTTCTTGATGATGTTCCCGGCTAGCACAGTACGTGCAGCGTCCTCTTTGCGGTGATTTTAATTGATGCCTCGTAATACAACCCCCCGTCGGTAAGAGCGGCATCTCGGTGCTTGTCAGGGTAACGCTGTACGTTGGGAGCGGTATGGCTTGAGACACGCCACGTGGACCACGTCTGTTTGTGTACAGCGGAATCAGTGTGACGAAACGAGCGGGGCGATTTTCGAAATTTACCTCAGTCACTTGGCGCACGACACCGTAGGGGCCGTAGTACCTGGCTAGACGCTTTTCCGAACGCCCTACGCTCCGTTCAGGACACCAGAGCAGCACAAGGGATCCAGGTGCAAAGTGGCGGGTGCTGTGACGGCAGTCGTAGCGATCCTTTTGAGAGCGCTGGGACGAGGCGAGCCTGACGCGAGCTATGTTGCGGGCAAAGTGAGCGCGGGCGATGGCATCTTGCGCATATACGGAAGGTGGCATGGGGTGTTGAAATAAGTGCCCAGCAGTAACGTAGGCTCTCGGCCAAAGAGGAGGTAGAACGTAGAAGGTAGAAGGTAGAAGGCAGAGTATCCGGCACTATCAAGGCGCGAGGAGTTATGGAAGGCAATGCAATGTCCCAGTCACTATGGTTGTCAGAAACGTACATAGAAAGCATATCTGTTGAAGTCCGGTTTTGATGATGATCCCGGCTTTGTGAGGCCGTTGATTTCAGTGTGGTAGGAGGTGGTGACTTTGTGAACGGTTGCGCAGGGGCGGAGAACGTCGTCGACTACTCGGGAAAGGAAGTATCGTCCGCAGTCTGTCAATAGCTCGCGAGGAGCACCGTGATGTAAGATTACGTCATGCAGGAGGCAATCGGCGACAGTGGTTACGCAGCTGGTTGGAAGAGCCCACATCGCATAATCGGGAGCCACTGCAATCCACTTATTTTAAGTCTGCGCTAGTCGGCATCGTGGGCGTTAAAAGGATTCTGCAACACTTCAGATAAGCGCTTACAGTCTTTTCTATGCGTCTGGAAGCACTACGATAGCTCGAGTTATCGCCAGCACGGAGCGACACTGCTCGTTGCAGCAGATACACCCTCAGTTTCTGCTTCGCTTTTGTGGCTTTCTTCTTAAAGTGGCTATCGAATGCGTTCCCTGCTGCAACTGAAGACAAGCTGGCGAATAGCCGCTAATGACGTAATTTCGGCGTTTGATGAATGCCAATACCGGGAACGAGAGAAAACTGTTTTCAGCAAGCTTCCAGGTTATCTGATGCGCATAAAGCAGTATCTTTTGGCTGAGGTGTTTTGTGACCTTCTAGTATAGGTACTGGATGTGTTAGTTAACTATGTTCTGCAGTCATTTAAGATGTCGATAGAGTTGAAGGAAGAGTTACCAAGATATAGTCATGCGTTCTCGCGCCGATGGCGTGCGTTCCAGCCCCAGCAGTTTATCCTTTGCAAAGACATTTTTTTTTTGCTTAAACATGCTTGCTGAGTTCAATTGTACCAAATTTTGCGGTAGTTCTGTTAGGTGGGTGTCTGTTAGGTTGTCTACCTTACCATAGCATTTAAGTAGTCCCGCGGTTCATCTGGTACAGCGCGACAGAGACGCATTTGGAGTGCGCCTAGGCAGCCACATCCGTCAGTAGGCAGACCGGTGTTCCGCTTTGACGGTGCGTTATGGCGAAGGCCTTAAAGAGCCAATTGAGCAAAAAGAACTGAAACTAAAGCGTGGCAAACTGTTCGCATGGCGACGCAGTGAAACATCCCCCTCGCGAGGGGCACGATCAAATGCAGAGCATTTCCGGGGGCGCACGATGTTAAGTAGTTTGCGTTACGTTAATGTTGTTGCACTTGTGGCAACTGCTGACGAGAGAGCGCTCGTCAGCAGTAATTTGAATGAGTCAACGATATAAGGCGCGTTCATAGCGTCCCATTCTGTGTCGGCTTTGTGGCGCAGTGGGTAGAGCACCATGTGCATTGCGTTCCGCCCGCAGGGTCGAGGGATCGAAACCTGGCGCCGGATAGTATTTTCTTTTTTATGGTTTAGGGAGAGGGGTACGGACAACGACGGTGCGGACTACGACGGGACAACGCGGGTGACATCGTGAGTTACTGAAATGCTCTGCATTTAAAAAGCTGGAGTCTAGCGTCCGTAAGAGAAACGGCTCCCTCCGACAATTCCATTCCGTACTACGAGCTAGGCGTCCCATCGCGCAGTGGGGAGAGGTACTCTCGTTTATAGCAGGAGGCGCTGACTTCGAGTAATGTTTAGAAATTCGCGGCATCTTGGTGCACTGGCGTTGGCCGACACTTTTCGTTGCTGCCGAGCTTGCGGTCACCGACAGTTTAGAGGTTTCATGCTTCACAGCCGCAATCTATGTACTGCCACCGCGCAGAGCTCGCACAGTAACTTACCGCAGCAAATGGAAGGCTACGGTCCGCTGTGTTGCTGTACACAAGCGCTGGCTAGCGGCACGTGCTTTTTAAGCCCTGGTTAATACGCCTCTCCGGATACGTATTAGGCACCGCAGCACATCAAGTGTTTTAAAGCGGTGTAGCTGTAATTAATCGCCGGGCTATGGCGTATTCGCTCATTGGGCCATTTATTGCCTTCGAATTTATGATGCACAATACACTGTGATCTTATCCTCAAGGAGGTGTGCTACCACATAGTAAAATTATAATCACGTTGCCAATATGGCAGCGTGGGTTGCCAATAGAGCGATCCCTAAAACTATTTGGACAGCTTCGATGCTGCTTTAGATGGGGTAGAGTGTAAGGGCAGCTGTGGCACCGGGTGGTGGGAAACGGATACTGTGGGCACGGTGCCAATACTGCCATCCCTAAAACTATTTGGACCACTACAGCTACAGTGTGGCATACGGTTACTGTAATGTGGGCACCTGGACGCATCGAATTGGAATCACGAGCTACACATTCTCGTATTTTGGCTCTTGCAAGATGCCAAAACAGCGCGTTCGCAACAAATAGAACGCAGTCCGTGAATGCGGCCAACTCTGACTCACGCCGACTCATGTCGATTTATGTCGACTAAGACGTTGTTCTCTGAGAAGTATAGAGTTTGCTAAGGTGAAGGTTAGGATACAAGGTAACTACAATTTGTTCCACCCTCCCCATAACCACGCCAACGCCTTTCTCCGCTTGTCGTTATTTCTTGTTCAAGCGACTCTGCATGTTAAAACACATATGTATTCTAAAGTGCTAGGTTTTTTTTCTTGAATGGTTTAACAATATTATGTTGCAAAGGGGACGAAAGAACTCCTGCCTTTTCCCCACACCTGCATACAGTAATGTTTAAGTAACAAAGAAGAGTGTAAGTAGAGGTTGGATAATTCAGTTTTTATTTCTTAGAAAATTTGCTGCTTTAAAAAATATCAATCGGGACTATACATTTGTCCCCTGTATGACAGTATCCCAACATTCCTATGAAGTGTAGCACACTTTTTGATGTGTGAACATCCGGACGGTCAATATGCCCATTATCTCGTTTATGTAGACCCGTTATCTTCATTAGTACAATTGGGTGAAACTTCCTGGAATCATACCTAATTCACTAACATCGTGTTAAGCGGCTACAGATATTATGTGAAGCCGTACACCTAATGCACATTAATTTTTGTTGTACCCGTCTGCTTGAACATGGTGCGTCCGCCCTCCGAAATGATGTTTAATAATATTTTCACGCAGACAAGGCGGCAATATGCTGCCACCATATAGAACAACTGGCTATTTTTGATGGATCGTATATGAATTCTAATCGCAAGGCTACAGCATACCTATTGAATATGGGAATTACAACTTAAGACAGATAGATGCAAAACCTGCCGACAAAAAGTGTCCTGGCGAAGTCCCCGAAACCCACAAGACAAATTTGTTTCATTCATTCGAAGCTTATAGGGTTCCAAAAAAGTAACAGAACTTTGCACAAAAATTACCACATTGAAAGAGCATTTCCACTCTACTTTTCAATTTCAATTCAAACATTTGCTTAAACCGGTGAAAATGGAAGTGAGGAGTCGAACGTCAAAATTACAACAAATCCACTCCAGTGCTCTCTTTTGAAAATCTGGCCAGAAAGTTGAACATCCAAATTTTCAGTCCACTATTCACAGCTGACAAACAATAATAAGAAAGATTGCACCTGTGTTCTATTTGCATGGGCGAAACCTCTCTATTTCTTGGACGGACAACAAGTTTGCATTTCTAGCGATCATAATGTTTACTTGAGGAGTGCTTGAACAGTAAGCTCCTTAATTTGAACTTCAATGTTTTGAATTGAGTCATAAATCGAACTGTACGATTTGGTCCGACCGAGTCTCCATAGGAGTCCATGTATAATAAAGCCTGTTCATTGGAGTTCGTGTAGGTTCCACCATGGATAATTCATAATTCGCCCCACCGCGCCGCCGCCTTGGTGTCTTGCAAACGGCCAGAGAAACACATCCAGTACACATACACGAAGATGCGTCGTCGCGAAAACAAAATACGAGGTGCCATCGGGCAAAAATAATCTGAAAAAAAAATGGCCGCGTTTGTGCTCCTTTTGTTACAAATGTCGAGGAAGACGATAGTCGACTGGTGCCCTTTCCAAGCAAATGAATCACTTCTATTTTCGCTCATCTCTCATGCTGTTCCTTTGCCGTTATATTCCTTCCAAGATAACACGCTGGAAGTACGCTCAAGTCAATTTAAATTTACCGCGTTCCACTGCTCCAAGTCGTGTGCCTCGATGCAGGCGCTGCCGTACGGCGGAGACGCGCGTGAATCAAGGCACCCTACTACAACGTTTATATGACCATCTTTCCCTACTCCACGAACGTTCATGTTGCCGTTTAATTTTTTAAATGCCGCCAGAAGCTGTAGTAGCGCGGGAAACAGCAGGCGACGGTTTTCTGCAGTTGATGTAGTATTTTATTTGCTATCGCAAAAAACAAGCATCCGTAAATATTTAATTACGGAACACGCAAATATCGTTTATGTATTGATTTTGAGCATTATATTTACGTAATGTCTTGTTCTTGTTCAAAAATGTTGACAAGTATGAACATTGACGCCGGACTTAGACGTGTAGATTTGGCGGCGGGTATATAATACTATTGTGCAGCTCCTGTTTCACTTTGGCCCGGTTGGTGAATAGAGTCACAGACAGACAGACAGACAGACAGACAGACAGACAGACAGACAGACAGACAGACAGACAGACATAAAGACAGACAAAAATTTCTGAGATTAAGTAGTCCAAGAAAGAAAGACCGTCGTCTTTAAAGCGCTAGGCATGCACTTTGGAAGGCGCATTCTCTCGAGACAACGCCAGCATGGCTGGGACTGCGGTCATATGGGGCACGCTGACAGCCGAGGGCTTCGTATCTCAGGTCGAAAGCGCAAAATCTGTCGCCGTCAGTGACGATGAGAAGCAGGAGCCCAATTTTCAAAAAAAAAATTACACCCACCTCCCCTCGCGGGAACCTTGGTGTGATGCGACGCTGAGAGGGGTTCAAGCGCACGCGGAGAGGAACCGTCGACCGAAAGGCCGCCGGAGAGCGGCACACCGGTTATATGCGCAGCGCGCCCGAAGGAGAGGAGACCGCGGAAGAGAGAGTACTGCACATGCGCCGGCGCCAGTGTGTCTGCCACGGCTATGACGCAATACAATACAACACAATCCACTTTAATCCAATCCAATCCAATCCAATCCAAGCCAAGCCAAGCCAATCCATTCGAATCCAATCCAATGCCCCTCGCGAGAGAGGGGCATCGGAGAGGAGAGGGGGTGAGTGGCGGAGAGCGCAGCTCGCGCGGCGGGGAGAATGGGGGAGGGGCGGACGACAACAACGCCGACGACGCTGCATGGACAACGCGAGTGAATGAGATGCAGTCGCATCTAAAAACGGGTGCATCGTTTTGTAGCGACGCGGTATCCTCGTGCAAAGCATGCGTTCTTGGGCTGGGTCGTCGCTTTGAGGTGTTGAAGAGAAGCGAGCACTGTAGCACGGGAGCAAAGCCACGAGCCCTGCCCCCCCCCCCCCCCCCCCTCCCTTCGTCGTTTCGCTTGTCGTTCTGGGCGCTTGCTACAGCGCTCCTCTGGCCCATTCTCGTCCCTCCCATGGGGCCCCGCGTCGCTTAAAAACGACACCCTTTTTTTAGAGAAACGGGCCCTAGGACGAAGCATTAGTGCGGCCATTCGCTCGGAAGTGATAGCCTTGTAGAATGCCACCCGTTTCTTCTTTATTTCTGAAGAAGGCGAATGGGAGGCCTTTCCCTACAATCGCTCGTGAGAGCAAAAAAGTGCTGGCTGTCGCTTTTAATGACTCAAGGTAGACTACAATAACAGAATTTGTCAAGCAACGAAGTCTAGACACGCCCTCCTTCTTCCCAGTCGCAGTGCACGATTGTTATTTATCATTTTCATTATTTCAGGCTTTCATTAATTCCAACCGAAGGGCGTCCCCTTTGGATTCTAATTAATGAGCTTCCACTATATAGGCAATGACAGCTCGTGTCTTTGTCCGTAGTTTCAAGAGCGTTCGTGAAAAGAGCGATTTGTGGCATCCTGTTTCTTTTCGACCTTTTCCTGTAATGGAAACAAAAACTGTTTTTTTTTTAATTCTCTGCGGGGATTTTTTCAGTAAGCGCCTACGGGGCATTTGCTATAAAAAGCGTATTCCCATGTACGGCTGCCGAATGTGCAGATACACGCGTTGGTCTCTCATCGTAATTCTCGCGCCTAAACATTCAACAACCTGTTTTGTAATGCATCTCCATTTTACTTCACCAGAGTCTCAGATTTGAGGCAAACGGAGGAAAAAGAAAGCGACCTGAACAAGCGAAACACAACATTCCCAAGTTCGTATAGAATGCTAGATGTGCCTGCTTACCTTTATTCAGCGTGAACAGGTCGTCCCGGTACTGTACTTTGAGAAAAGTCGTCAGTTCCACTTCGAACACCTTGTTGGGGTCTTTGGGGATTTCAGCAGGAACAGATCGCCTCCTCCGACCGTAGCCGTACTGATCATTGCCGCACGGCACCTGTCAGAAGGAAAGGTCAAACTGCCGCTTGCACGACTCTCAATCGGCATCAATGCACTTTGTGCACTGGATGCTTATTGGCGAATTCTAAAATTGCTCGAACAAGTCCGCAAGCGTGACCAAAGTGCGCGGAAGACGGGACAAAGGAAGGTAAAGAGCTTTGTTTGTGCCGTCTCAGTCCGCGCTGTTTTTAAACGATATAATGTACCAACAAGCCCTTCAGTAAACCCTTTTGAAACAAAGTACTGCTCACTTGGGCTGATGCCTAGATGAGCGGCCCTACTATGTATCAAATTTGCAACAAAAAAAAGAACAAGTCCAAATAAAAAAATTGAAGGAACGATTTGAAAATGTCTAGCACAAAGGAGCTTAACACATATGGTACTCTAAAGATACGACCCGTCGTAGCCTTTAGAACAGAATGACGTTAAAAGATTGAGCAATAACTAGTTATTGAAAACGGTATATAGCTCGTCGCATTCATATTTGAGTCCTCCTCGTCTCAATTTTTTTCCAGTCGACTCAGTGGAGTTCGCCTGATCTATGTCGTTGAAACCCGTGAACGTAGCTGCATTGTTTTCTTTGTTTTCGTGTTGAACGCAGTTGAATAATTTTTTTTTAGATTTTTTCTGGTGTTGGTCATAATCCAGCGCAGAAGAAGCAATTAACAAAAGAATACTAATTATTGTGTCGCCTCAATGCGAAAATTTCAGTTCGCGTTCATGTCATTTGGTACAACCACGTGGTGAAATGAAGGGTAAAATAATGCTCGAACGCAGCGTATATATGGGGAAGACGGTGTAAAACTACTACAGCCGCTTCCCTGGCTCATACACGCGACATTAGCCATCGCAGACCGAACCTGAGGCATATTTGAAGCAACATTAAAGTACTGAACAGAGAGTACCCTCGTTCTATAATTTAAAACTAGCAATTAGATTGCCTTTTTTTAGATAAAGAAGGAAAAGGAAACCGTAGAAACACACGTAGTATACACCGTCTTGTGTGTTTAATCATTAACCAGTCGCACAATTCAGTGACAAAAAACTAACACCAATAATCATTGTTCAAAATACGGTTTTCGCGCTCTTCATCATTCTCCCAATTAGGGATTCTTGCCATCAGGAACGTATAACTGTGGTAAGGCACAAGTGCTACTGCCTGCTTCATCACTGCTGTTCAACGCCGTTCCGTCCCGCAAATAGTCGGAACTGTAGGTAACTTTTGCAGTTTTCCCCAAACTCGGCTTTCTTGCGGTGATCAGGAAGGAGCCTACAAGAGGGAGCAGCGGCGAAGTGACGGCAGAAGGAGGCCCATTAAACATAAGAATTTTAGATTCCAGACTTACGCCTTTGCACTCCTTGATGCACACGTTGACTGTCCCTACGAAGAGCACGTAGTTGGACTCGGGAAACTTGAATGCCCTGAACTTGGCCGTGAGCGTGTCACCACCGTCCGGTGTTTCGAAGTTTCCGAATATATAAGGGTCGATGGAGCAGCTGAGTGAAAGAATAAACATCACCGTGATACAGATGAGTTGATAAAGCGCATTTTATTACACATAATTCTGTCACCGTATGGGTAGCGCGAATGCGCGACAAAATGAGACACAAGAAGTTGCGATTCCGTATGGCAGTGGTGAAGGAAGAGAGCAGTGCGAAATTGGACACACACGAGAACAAAACGACAACACGGCGCCGTCGCAGTGCTTGTCAGCCAACAGTGTTCCGGGGAGCACTTGTGGGCTTGGAAACTATATGCCATATTGTCAAACAATCTGCACATGCAGCTAACGTCTACCACGCCCAAACATTGAAGCAGGCCTGTATGCTGATGCATGTCACATTCTCAAACGATTTACTCTTACAGCTAAAAGTCACACAAACACATGTATGCTGCTTTTTGTGTGCTCACTTTTCGCACAGCTGGCGTGTTGTGTAAAAAGCCGATGTTAAAAGATGGTCTACGCAAAGCAAAACTAAGCGTACAGGTGGCGTACTAAGTAATTGGAATAAGTATTTGCGCATATCATAATATATTTGTCATAACATATTTCGATGACCGCCATTACTGGCTTACAGAAAACATTTACAATTAGGCAGGACTCCTTAAACGCGATTGATGCAACCGGGTAGTTGCCGGAAGAAGACATTCCTACAAATTTCGAGACCGTATTCCCATTACTTTTGGTGGCGCCTGTACATATCATCAAGCGAAGCAACATTTTAGCATTAGCAGCAAAGGTTTGGCACAAATGACAAAGGAATGGGGGTGATAGTAGTGTTTCGGGAACGGCTTTGCGGAACCATGCCGTAGAGCTTCATGCGTACGGCAATAATACCGTTCGAAAAACCAATGGCTTCTTAATAAATACGCTCAATTTACGCAACCAAAGAGCTTTCCTGCTACAATTGTCCCGCCCCTCCGCTCTTTCCTCCGCCATCACACGAGAAAACTCGCAATGAGCAGAAAGAGCTCCTTTGCGTAGACTATTCAGCAATCCCGATTGTTTGGGTCGTAGGATCTCGTATAGGGGGACAATATTGCTCATATTCTGCATGTTTATGCATAATTATCACGTAGTTATTGTTATTTTGGGACGCACGTGCAACAACGCGGAAGAGAATTCACACAACAGAAACCGCTTGCGAGAAAGACCGCTTTTCACCGTGGCGACAACACTTTGCACTGCAAATGGCTGACTCTGATCTGCCACCCCTGCAAGTGCTTGCCATTCTGTAAAGTAAAAAACTGCGCAATTTTGCGCGGCCACAAAAATGGAGGAAACACAGGACAGGCGCAGACTTGCAACTGAAAGAAGTTGCAACAGTTGCAAGTGTCCGCGCGTCCTGTGTTTCCTCCCTTATCGCGGCCGTCCAAAATTGCGCAGTTTTTTACATTACGTTGAAGATGCACCAAATCGCCCATCAACAAGTTCTTCTAAACTACTTGCCATTCTGTTTTCACTAGCGTCGGCTTCTCCACAGGTAGCCTGTGTTTTTTGAGTAGGCAAGATAATTATGCGGTTTTCATCGGCTGTGCACGGGGAATAATACCTACATCCCGTCCGAAACTGGCCGGTGTTCAAAATTCCCTCTTTCCTGATTCCTAGTGGTTTGCCATAAGAAATAAATATAAAATGCCTGCCCACTCTGTGTTTGTATCAAGATAAAGAATTCTAGTGACTTTTAGTTGCCTAGTGACATTTATTGGGCATTGTCAGTCTAAAACACGGCAGCCTAAACAGACCCATGTCTAAACCCATGTACCTCACAAGGTCGGGGATCGGGTAGCCCGTCGTCGTTGGTGGTTATGGACGATTTGCACCCCTCTTTTCTGAATAAGCTGTCTGGCGCCTCGCTTGCTCATGGCACGCCGGGCACCGGCTTCGTCGTTCCAGGGCTCCGACGGTCGATGCCCTCTCGCAGTTAGCCGCCCTCTTTTGCTTACGGCGGCGGACACCGAGAAGATAAACCTTTAGAGTGGTTCTCTTTTTCTTCTTTATTTTCGTTGGGTCCGCAATTATCCGATTCTGCTCTCTTTGCGTGCATAATCCGGGAAACAAACAGTCGCCGCTCTGGGAATAGGGAGGACACAGCTGAGGCCTTTCGGTCGAGGGGGAGAGCCGAACTAAACTGACGGTGGCGACCGGTGTGCGTCATCTTCCTATGAGCAGAGAGCTCCTGCTTCTACTCGTCACTTGGACATCAAAGAAGCAGGAGGAGGGGGGGAGGGAGCCGTCGCGTTCGCTTTGAAGCGTGAACTGGATGTCGGGGAGAAGGGAATTTGATGCTTTTCCGAAACTAAACTGCGGTGGTCTACACTACGCAAAGACTTTGTATGTCTATGTATTTACACTGTTTACATGTCTGTACATCTGTATTGTTGTCTGTATTCTTGTGTCTACACTATTGTTGTGTCTATACCGTTGTTTTGACCTTCTCCTTATGTAACACCCCGCAAGGGCTCCCTGAGGGAAACCTCAACGTTGACAATGCTAAACAACTCAACGGTTCTGCACGTGAAGTGAAAGTGTGTGGTACCCTTTTATTGTACAGTTTATTGTTGTTTTTGTTTGTTGGCCAATGTTAGGCCCATCGCTGTTGTTCCTGCTGGAATTGTATGAATGCCCACCTGCTGTGGTCTCACCCGAGACTGGCAGTATTGAAAATAAATAAACAAAATAAGATGCAGCACATCTTGCGACAGCCACCCTAATGCAAGATTGCTTAATGATTTACCTCACACATCAAGGTTTCGATGACAAAGGAGGGTACCACGCAGTGTTTTATGCACACGCCCAACCTTCGAGAAAGTAAGGGAAGGATAATCACTCAGCTTATTTTTGCATACCTAACACTTAGTTACGCACCGTAGTGAGGTGATGCAGTCGAGAGAACCGATGCTATCGTCGCACGGTAAATAGGGTTGGACCCTCCGTTACGCGGCATTCTTTAAATAATCTTCGTGTTCTACTATAAAACGAAGATTTTGTGTGTATCGGTAACAGGTGGTAAAAAATACTAAAACATCGTGGGAAGTACAGGCGAAAGGGAAAACACGAGGATGAGCGCTGGTCCTGTCTGTACGAGGATGACCGCTGGTCCTGTCTGTCCAGTACGGCATCGTACTTTATTTTCTTTTCCATCAGTCTCGCCTTTATGGGGCTGTTTAATTATGTTTCTCCATTCGAGTAACACTCTCGCCCAAAATAATCGAACGACTGTTCCAGGGATGGTTGATAGTATAGGCACAACCAGCTGTAGACGGGAATTTTAATTATACGTCTTCCCATTGGCCTGATGCTGCTTAACAACATAACTATTAAAGGGGTACAATTGAGTTTTATGGGTCCTCGACTAGGATTCACAACCGCGGTGTTCCTTTTAAGTGTACTGCTGGGAAAGGTAATCTGGCAGCACGACCTCGCAGTAATTTCGCAAATGCGTCTCAAAAATCTATCGCAAACAGTTCCTTAATTCGTTCTGAGATCACTGCCGACTGTTATCTGTTTGAAAAGTCTGAACGCACAGAGGTTCTTTCGAACCTGTGTGGATTCAATTCGCGCCTTATATTCAGTTCTGTTGAATTTGGTGCAATGATGTATCACCAAGTCAAACAAGTACAATGTGTACAGAAACGAAAGAAAAGTGCCAAGGGACAATTCCAGTAGACTGCTTTAATTCTACAGCAGTTAGCTTTACAGGTACACTATATGAGCGCAATTAAGTCGTGCGTATACCCGTTCCGGCATGGCCCTCGGATTCCGGAACCTATTCCTGAATGATGGTAACTCAACTATCGGCGTACCTTGTCGGGTTTAACTAACAAGGTGACCTCCAGCCGACAACTGCCCGATGATACGAAAACATAAAGGATACCGCACACAGTTTAGAATTGACACTGAATTGCCATCCAACTGTTTGCTCAAGTAGACAGGACAGCTCATCTAGAACACGGCCAAACCGAAGACGACACGCACGAGGGCTCATGTGTGTCAGGTCTTCCTTTTGTCCGTGTCCTAGATGCGCTGTCGTTTATTTTGATCATCTCTAACCAATACACCCTAATAGCCTCTTTTTATACTTTCATGAGTCGTACATGTGTGGGACCCAATGCCCCCTATGCTATGCTCCTTATCAAGTTCCATGCTGAGCACTTTAAAGTCGCCAAGGTCTTAATTAACACGTGTCTTTAGTTTTACTTTGAACATCCTGTTTTTAATCCACCTGTACTAGCAGCAAAATTCCATCAGGATTCAGTCCACAATAACGAAATCGGCACACTTTGTAAACGCCTGAAAATGGATAAAGGGATGCGTTAGCCTGAACTTTTCCAAAAAGTGAAAATGGAAAAGAAAAGTAGGCAACGGTTATGCACTATATGCACCGCACGAAATGTATGCCTACTATTCTCCGGCTACACGGGACCGATGTAGGTTGCCGGTTGTTCGGAACCAGGCACGCTTGTAAAAGCCTGCCCGGCCGTACAAGGAAAGTGTATTGTGAATGCAGATTACGACGGAGACTTTCACATAAAGCGCCACGACTTGAGTCTCTAACTGTGGGATTGGCGAAGTGTGCCGGATTCCATTTCTGTGTGATTCAGTATGCATAGGACCTGCCTTAACCTGCGTCTAAGGATCACTAAGACACTCAGAATTGATGTGTTCTCGTACCTTACTCTTCCCTGCTACACCCATGTTTTGGTGAGACAGGCGTCTTGCGAGCACATCGCATTCACTCAATCGACGTAAAGTAGTTGAAGCGTTTAACAGGAAAGAGCTTTGGAGAAGGTGTTCACAAGCTTCTGTAAGACTCTCGATAAGAGTTCGCCGATGGACACGAGGACACTGTTGCGTCGCAGCACCAAGTTTTTTTCTCGTCATTTATTTTTCTTGGGGATGGGAAAGTGCCGGGCGACTTTTTTATCCCTGTCTCGCTTCAGCAGCTATCGCATTTAAGGCATTTTTCTAACAAACCTGGGAGTCAAAGTGAGAGCTGTGAGTCAGCGTCAGTCGGGCTTACTTTTCTCCATATCCCTAATTTTCGGCCGCAGGTGTTTAAACCAAACTGTGCCCGCCCCAAGTACATCCTACGCTACGCATGGTGAGAGCTATCGAGGAAACGCCGCGCGCCTCTTGCACGTTCTCCGCGTTTGCGCGGCGGTCGCCGGCGCACACATCCCGTCAAGTGGGGTAGCCGAAGCGGCCTGAGAGGCTGTGATAGGTCGTGCACCCTCCGCGCATCAGCGGCACCAACCAGAGACATGCCCGGCGGCCACTGACGCCCACACACAATCTAGTGACAGCTGTTGTTGCAAAATCAAATTATCTCAATTTTAGCCTACCCAAGCATATAGTTTTGGCGAATGTTCCTTTCTCCTTGCAGAGGTTTCTGTGGCTCCAGTTCTTGGCAGTTATGGGTATTTTGAGTTTCCCGTGCGAATCACCTCCACACGGAAAGCACAGGCAATAACAGCCAAGAGTTTTATCAAAAAAGAAGGAAGGAACTTCGGAAGAGTGCTCAACCTAGGACTACGGAAGAAAATGTAGCTCTCCATTGTTCTTGTTGTTACAGAAAGATGATTCTCGTATAGGTGAGTTGAATGCTTCTATATGGTGCGAAATAATATCGCCACATACAAGAGTGTCCGTGTCTAAACGGTAAGCAGAGCTCCATCCGCAACCATCGAATAGCCTCTATTAGGTAAATTCATATCCAAAGATGTGTTTATTTCAGATGCGAAAGTGACACATACATGCCGCATAAAGAGAAGATGGATGTTGTCACGCCTTCCGCACAGAAATGGCAACTGAAGGTAGCAATGGACAGCAGTTATGCCGTCAATACCGTAGCGCGTATAAAGTGCGCAACGTAGAAAACAAGCTTACATTAGCTCAGATCAATAAGCAAGTTCTCCTTGATTTGATTAATTATATGGTTTAACGCGCCGACGCAACCCAGGCGATGAGGCGCGCCGTAGTGGAGGGCTCTGGAGTAATTTTGACCAACTGGGGATCTTTAACGAGCGCCGAAATCTCGTACACACGGGCGTTTTTGCTTTTTGCCTCCATCAGAAAAGCGGCCGCCGCGGCCGGGAATCGAACCCGCGACCTCGTGCTCAGCAGCGCAACGCTTTAGCCAGTGAGCCACCGCGGCGGTGAAGTTCTCCTTTGCAGCATTTTGCACTCGGGTGACGTGTTTTCACTTCATGTAGCGAGCTAAATGAAGCGTAAAATAAACCACAAATATAAAATGAATATGTACGGGGCGCATTCCATCATTTTACTATCGCCCTTTGCAGGTGTCAAAGGAGCGACTCAGCGCATTATCAGACCAGGACAACGTCGTCTCAACTCGGCAAAACTAAAGAACACGATTGATCAAGGTTGTAATGTTGAGCGATGCAATGAGAGAAGAAACCTATGAAAAATCTGCTCCCTTCTTGAGTAAAACGTCACGTGTTCAAGAAAGCTTTGCGTTATTACACAATACTTTTCGCTGGCTGACAGAAGCTGAATTGGCCTTTCAATCCACACAAAAGTGTCATAAACTAGGTTTACAGCCAAACATTTGTAGTATTTTCCACGCTTCCAGTCAGCGAGCGATTTTCAAGTTGTCGAACATTATCCTTACACGCCCACTAGAAAAAGAACATACGAACACGAATGACACCGCAGCAAAGGAACGTTTTCAAAGTTCTTGCATATCTTATGTTCAGTATATTCGTACAGTACTTTTTTGGTTGTGCTGCATGTAGGAATTTCAGCCTTCACAGCATGCGTACCATTGTTCTGCAATGCACGTATACGTGTCACTGGGCCCGCCGAATTAACGAGGAACGCATCACATGCCAAAGGACCAGCCAAGTATCCAACGGCAGCGTCGCACATGCACAGTAAATCACTGTCACAAACTAAAGACGTTATTATGTTCTCTTAACCGCTCTGCTTTCTTTCTTTTCTACAAAGGAATATCTTCAACGGAATTTCACGCTGCGTTCCTTTGACCGCAGAACTGCGTCTTGCGGCAAATGATTCCATATTGCACGAATACGCACCCATTCATTACGATTATCTCCTCTTGCTTGTTAGCGCTGTCGGTGACTTTCAGGTAGCTTGTTAGAATTCCGTAGGTACCTGCAAATTGGGGTACGTGTCAAGTGCAAGAACATCTCAAGAAAACAAACGCCACAAACAAATTTCACGACGTCAGGCTTTCAAAACAAATGACTGTGCCGGACTGTAACATCAAGCAGTCTCAATTTTGCTCGTCGTAACCAACCAGTACCATATCGAGACGCCACGTGCTTTGTTAAGGAGGCCATGAAGGCAAAATACTAGTTTGCTTCATTACAACGACTGTTTTGTTCTGATAACAATGACACCAACTTTATCGCAAACATCGAAAAAATACTGGAGATATTAAAGAAAATATGTGAAGCAAGGGCGGCCCCTCTCTTTATGACGTCACAAAATCTTGTTTGCGTGATTTTCCCCCGGCGAACTAACCCATCGCTAAGCAATATTATTGGAGGATTGTAGTAAGAGTGCAGTGAAGGGCTTAGTTGTACATTTTCGCGTCAAAAACCAGCGCACAAGACGGGACTCGGGAAGAAACAGACAACGAAGGCGCTGACTTCAAGGGTAAGGGCAGGACCTCTTCAGGGCACTTCTTAGCACGCTCGTGGCAACTCCTCTCTTAGCAAGCCTGAAGTGCGCTGAGCTGTAACGTAACAGGCCCTTCGGGACCTAAGCGCATAC
Source organism: Haemaphysalis longicornis (assembly GCF_048455015.1). Taxonomy (NCBI): domain Eukaryota; kingdom Metazoa; phylum Arthropoda; class Arachnida; order Ixodida; family Ixodidae; genus Haemaphysalis; species Haemaphysalis longicornis. The sequence continues at coordinate 167,456,062 of NW_027526361.1, read as the reverse complement.
GCCCAGCAGGTGTGCTAATCTTCCATAAACAGGGCAAGGTCCAATAATCGCATCTGTCCGTCCGTGGGCAATTCCATCGTTCCAAATTGCAAACCGGAGAGTCACTGAAGGGGCTGGCGCGTTTTCTGGCGTGTTCCAACCACACCTCCCTGCTTTTACCTTAAGGAAGACGCTAGTTCCGTTTGGTAACATCCCTTGAATGCTTACGTGAAGTTAACACTCTGAAAATTGTTTTTATGCTGGCCCATATGACGTCACTGCTTCCGATAAAACGTCACTCAAAGGCGGAATTTAAGAGTCTTCGAATACTTCTTGCGTTTTGACGGTTAAAAAGTGTCTTTCGTGGCTGCAATGGAGCTGAGTGATGCACGGAAGCCCAGTACTTTCAAAATAAACGCGTGTATTCTGCTCTTTTGGCCGCTTTAAGGGCCGGAAGCAGTCGAGCATCGTACCAAGAACACGAAGACCTGCATTCGATATTAATGTGGTGAAAAGTACCTGTGATTACAATTTCCATGCAGCAGGTTTCGTCTTAACTAAGGGTTTGTTACGACCAATTACTGGACAGAAAAAGCCAGGGAAATTATTGGAACGACTATGTAAAGAGCGCAAGTCGCTGTAATGCCCGAACAGCCGCTTCCCACGAATTTGAAAATACGAATGAATTGAAATCTTAATGAATTAAAGATTCACAATTTCGAAAAAAAGCAGCGCCTTAGTACATGAAAATCGTATTCACACCATACAAACACACGGAGTCGATGCGAGCAATGAATGTGCGACAGAAAACATCAGCGCCCTAGAAAAAGAAACAGCGAAGCAAATTCATTAAGCCGTCGTGAATTTCAACCACATGCTTTTGTATGCACAAATCAAAATGATTAAAATTGAGGCTGCAGGTAGGAAAAGAGCGATATCTACTGAAAGTATTTGCTGTGTTAGGACTTCTGTATATATATATATATCAGTTAACAGTAAACAGCATTGAAAATCACCGTCAGCGGTCTGGCGGAAATGAAAAGCAAGATTGTAAGAGCATACATCGTCATTTCCTGGATATTTATTTTTGTTTTTATTTATGAGTGCCGATCAGTCTACGCGAGAGATGTCTTTATTGTGACATCAAAGGCATTGTGGATATGACCTTGCTTAAAATAAGAAAATCACGCAAGCACAGGCTTGCAGTTTCGAAAGCAGTGGTACTCTCGTGCGTTCGATGCAACGAGGACAATTCCACACAGCTCGGTGCCGCCTCTAGACGTTTGGCACCACTGTCTAGTGAACAGGGCCCCATGCTGATGAGCCGGAGAGCCGGCCCAATGGAGGGGGCGCCAAATGAGCGCTTAATTACCTCATTTCCCGCTCACAGGCCAACTAATTAGCTGAGTAGGAAGGAATGTTTATTACGCGCCCTCGAACGGGTCTCTAACTACCGGGAAACGCACTCATTTTGGTTTGCATGCAAATTCATTGAGATTAAGCACCCGTACTTTCATGCTCAGCGGGAACAGCCGCTATTACATCGCAGGAGGAGATTCATACGACGAGCAAGGGGAACAAAGATTCTGATGCACACAACTCCCAATAGGTTGCGTCCAATTATCACGCCGAGATTCACTGATTTGCCGCACTGAACTAGAGCTCTGCCACCTCGAAGTCGACTTGTTTACGAAACATACTGCGTCGTTTTTTTCGTGTTGCACAGTCTGAAATTAAAACCAGCAAAAGCAGTTTTCCAACTGCGTAATAAAGAAAGTTTTTAAGGTCAGGGGCCAGGTCAGGGCCAGGTACTGTTGTCGAATTTGGTTCATTGTGGTTGAAAAAAATAATCATTACGCAGGGGCCAGGTCAGGGCCAGGTACTCTTGTCGAATTTGGTTCATTGTGGTTGAAAAAAGTAATCATTACGTAAGCGTACAACCCCAAATGTATGAGTATATAGTGAGGACCTCCTAAGTATTGTTCAATCCCATAACATTCCAAACTTTTGAATTTGTGCAAACAATTAAATAGGTCATGTGACTGTGAAGCAATAAAACTACGCTTGTATAGCATACGTTTGCTGTGTCCTGTAGTAAGCACCTCGAACCGCAAAATGCCTTGCCCACTTCTTCCGTATATACAAAAATTCATTTGTCATGATAAGTTAGAGATCATCCGGTCTTACTTTATTGCATAGCGCATTGCGGTTTGGTTTGCAGGCACAACAATCACTAAATTGACAGAGAAACACCGTCTCGTAAAACACAGCGTAGCCAATGAAAGTCGCTGCTCTACCACCCGTTTTGAAATAAAGTTTTGATTTGGGTTTGTCGGTTCGCCATGATTAAGAGAAAATAACTGCGCAGCTGACACGAATGCTGAAGCAAGACTTGACACACACACCAGTTCTGTGTGTGTGTCACGGAGTCTTTCCTAAAGTAGAAAAAAACGCATCAAAGACAAGACCACTGCAAAGGATACAGGACTGGTGCAGAACGATTGACCATGCACTGTCCGATTTGCAGTGGTCTTGTCTTTTTTTTTTTTTTCATTCGCAGCCGTCCCTCATTGTTTATTGTTCAAACGCAAACGCAATACAGGAGGAGGTCCCGAAATTCCAAAGAACTGTCCGGGGGCCCTCCCATGCAAAGATATCAAACATTGCTACATTTGAAAGCAGCGACAAGTATACATTGCTGAATATAGTAACCTGATTAGTACAAAAAGGCACTTCATAAACAAATTAGTTTAGACATTGTACAAGAATAATATATGTCATGAAGTTTTGAACAATACAGTCATCAGTATACCGAGAGCATAATTGAAAAGTCAACTGTCAACTCAAAGCTGAGGAAAAAAAACTGCGTACAGACAACATAAGGAAGCAATGATGAATCACTCAGAAACTTAGAAAACATGATATTTGGGGAATCCTGTGGAGTTATCCATCCGTCTGTAATAAGAGTGTAACGAAATATTGCTTCACCCTTCTACTAAACTGTGTTGACGTGCGAGAGGATTTTATATGGTTAGGGAGGCGGTTCTATATTGAAATGCCCATGAAGTAGCCGTACATTGACCATAGTTTGTTTTGGCTTTGGGTAGTAAAACATTGTTATTTTCGGAAAACCACGTGTTATTGTAATTAAGCAGAGCAGTGGCTGTTAGGCTGTCAATAAATATTTCCTGGGCACGAGCACGGTAAATCACTGTGGTTACCTTTTGCTGGAAAATATTTATCACAGGCAAAATATTTAAGCTGTGAAATATCGGTTTCGCGTGAGCCATGAAAGAACTAAACGTAATGAGCCGCAACGCTTGGGTTTATAAATGTTGCACATGCGCAAGATGAGTGGCGTATGTGTTACCCCATTGTAGACACGCAGTATTGCAAATGGCTATGAATGAAAGCGTGATAAAGAGAGATCATAATGTAACGCAGAAAATAGTGACGTGATTTGATAAGTACCCTTAGCCCAAAACCGATTTTTTTAGATAGCAGTTTAGTATGCAGATTGAATTTTAGGTGTTGGTCCAGCAGCAAGCTTAGGAACATCACATCTGATGAGGGATGAATGACATAGTTTTGTAACCGTAACGGCGATGTTAGTTCAATTGTGCGCAGCTGCGAGTGAAAGATTACAAAGTAGGTCTTTGTAGGATTTATGCAAAGTTTGTTTTCTGCGCACCAGTGGGTTAGGTTGCTTAGATCATAATTGAATTGATCAACTATTACGTTTGCCGATTTATTGTAAGCATAGATGGTTGTACCGTCAGCATATAGAAAGCAATTACTAAAACGTAGACATTCTGGCAGGTCGTTTATATATATTAAAAATAATATTGGGCCCAGAATAGAACCCTGAGGGACACCTTTATTAATACTGAGTGGTTGTGAAAGAGAATCATTACTTTTGACGACTTGAGATCGGTTAGTTAAGTAGCTGCGCAGTAATGATAAGGCGGGACCACGGATTCCAATATTTTCAAGTTTTTGGCAAAGTTTATTATGACAAATGGTATCGAACGCTTTTGTGAAATCAATGAAAACTGCTCCAACAGTGTCACCTGCATCAATTCGGCGTTTTATATTGTCGGTAAGAGATATTAAAGCTAGCTCAGTAAAATATCTTGGGCGGAAGCCATATTGATGCGGTGTTAGAATGTTAAATTTATTTAGATACCTTAACAACCGAGTTACAATTAATTTTTCGATTATCTTGCTAAAAAACGGCAGTACACAAATTGGACGATAGTTCGAGACTGTTTCAGGATTTCCTTTTTTGAAGACTGGAGTTACCCTACCGAGCTTCAGGGCCTCTGGAAATGTGCCAAATTTAAATAAACCGTTTATTATGTGAGATAAAGCGGGTGGGCTACAAGCTTCATATTTAAGGGGTGTATTCCATCAAGTCTAGGCACCGTCGTTTTTAGGTTTAAAGTAGTAGTGATAACTTCCTGCGTTTTAGTCGGGAAAAGGTAAAACGAGTGTACGAGTGAAGAGGGGCCCGTATATGCTGTACCAGAGGTTGATGAGGAACTCACGTCATTACCAATAAAAGATCGATTAAATTTATTGGCGATGTCAGTTGAGTCAGTCAGCGTACCGGCCTGTGTAGTAATTTTTGATACAGAGTGCTGTGATGTAGACTGATTAAGAAACATTTTGATTAGTTCCCAAGTTTTCCTAGTATCGCCTTGACATTTTAGGATTTCCTTTTCGAAATAAGCCTTCTTCGCCTTTTTTAAGAGCTTGTTAAGCATGCTAGAATAATTAGTGAAACGTGTCCTTAGGGTTAGGTTGAAGGGTTGACGCTTTACTTTCGTATGCAGGTTGTGTCTTTTATTGATACTACGCAAAAGGGCCCGGGTTCTCCATGGATTTCTTGGTGCAGAGTACCAGCGCGTGGTATGAGTGGTAGAAGTTGCAACTTTGTACGAACTTTGTATTAGAGAAGTGAACTTTTCAAAGGCAATGATTGGGTCTAACTCGGAAAGAACGGGTTGCCATTCAGTGTGCGCAATAGCCTCTATAAACTTCCCGTTATCGAAAGAATGCTTAATCTGCTTGTGCGTCTGCTCTGATCTGATCGACTTCGAAAGTAGAAACGTAGGATAATGATCAGTTATTGAAATACTAACAACACCTGCAGAATATTCGGATGTTAAATTAGATAGTACGTGGTCTGTTGTAGTTTGTGAGCCGGTTAGCGAACATCTTGTGGGTGCCGTTATAAGTGACTCAAGACCATAACCTGTGTAGCAGTTTACATAGCTAGAACAACCAGCGCTAGTTGGATCGGTGGTATCAATATTGAAATCACCCAATAGCGAAATGTTTTTGTTTTCACTAGTTAGCTTGTCTAAAATCTGTTGAAGTTGTAAGCAGAAATCGCTGTAGTTGGACGATGGTGATCTATATATTGTGCCGACTATTGTACTCTGGTTATTTGTTTCCAGAAAAGATTGATCGAATTCTAACCACACAGACTCGATGTTAGCGCAATGGAAGGAAATGTCTTGGCGGCAAATGTCTGAGTATTTATCAAGGATGAATATTGCAGAGCCGCCATAGCGACTGTTTTCGCGGAAGCTAAATTCAGAATTATAACGGGGAATGCCATATAAATTTACATCGGTGTGAATTAGCCATGTTTCTGAAAAACACACGACAGAGAAACAATGATCTACAGTTGTAAAGAAGTCGATTATGTGGTCAAAATGTTTTGAAAGACTGCGGGCATTAAAGTGAATGAACGACTTATGAGTTGCTCGCGTTTCGTTAAGCAGGGATTTAAGCTCGCCGGGGCAGTAACAGGCCATTTATCATCGGATCGCAGAGCTGCAAGAGCACTCTGTTCAGTGAATGACGCTCAGGTCGTGGACGCTGGTGTCCTCGTCCTTTCTTGCCTTGATACGGCAGTTTGAGGTCTAGAGGAATTTCCATTCGTGTTCCTTTTTTCGATCGAGCGCCTGAGCGAATAAACGCTTGTTCTCGGGCGTGAGGTGCTCGTTGACAAAAACGTTCTTTTCTTCCGTCTGAGGAAAGCCGAGTGCAGTTGTCGTCAAGCGGGCTTTTCGAGCTTTGGCCATGAAGTCTGCCTTCTTAGCACGAGAGCATAACCGAGCAATCATATTTTTCCCTTCCTTAGCCGGTACCCGGTGAACAATATCGATGTCAGCACTCGTGACAGGGCACCCGATTTTGTCACCGATTGCTTGCAAGATTGCAGTGCAGTCCTCATTTTCGGTACACGGGACTCCTTTTATCTCAATGTTATTGACACGTGAGTATTGCTCAGTCTCGCCAAGTCTTTTCGATAGTTTTTCATTTTCTTTTTTCAGTGCTTTGTTTTCCGAGGTTACACGCGTCTGTTCAGTTTTCACTTTGATGCGCAGTTTTTTCTACTCGTAAAATGCATTTCCAGTTAGTCCAACAACATGGTGTACTAAGTCAGAGAGTCGTGTGCTTCAGCTGCGCTGTTTTAGTTGTTTCTTTTAATGACTTTTTCAAGTCGTTGAGGAGAGTTCTTATTCACGCGCCTCTTTAAAACGCTCGGTGGAAATACCGTGCAATAGAAAACAACTGAACACGACTTAAATTTGGGTTCCGTGCTTTCTAAAGTGCGCTGCCATTCGTCTAATCTGTAATAATGACGACGCACGATCTAATTTCTATGGACAAGATGCTAGGACGATAAATCAGGGCCTTGAAAAATCTTTCCCGGGTAAGCTCCTCCGTTCCCGCTGAAACGTCACACGAAGTTTGCATTTCGGGGTGCATTTTGATCAACTCAAAAAACGACGACCCTGGTTACATGCTTGCAAAATAGATATAAAAATTGGTCCTAATCCCGCCCTGCGAAAGTAGATGTATAGTAGAACTGTTGTAAACCACTACAATTGCGATGGAGGGGGGTATGAAATGTTTCTCGTCGTCTTAGCGGGCTTGCTGCTCGCGCTGTGTTAGTGTCACTACACAGGGGTACTGGGTAATGTCACTCTTTTCTCCTATTGTTCTGTGCCGCGGCCCTGATTATTAGTCCCTTCGAATTATGTGAAATTAGTGTACACTGTGATCATTCATGGGCGCCGCCATTTTGTTGCTGTTGTGTTTTAGTCTGTCAACTCTGGTATAGCTTGTCCTCCCTGCTCTGCGACTGCGCGTGAATCAAAGATAACGCGTGTAACAGCATTTCAGCAGCAGAAATGTGTCTAGAGATGCAGTTAACTGCACTTTAGGTAGTCTTGTTAATAAACGACCTGGTCGCAGCTAACAGCGAGGCAGTAGATGGTATATGCGGCAATCTCGCAACCCTTATAAACGGCAAAATGGCCGCCGTCGCCGACTTGCGGGCCTCAGTGGCGGCATTCTAATATATTTTCTACTCGCAACGCTGGGCTTCTCTGGCGGCAAATGCCGAGTCCTTCCTGGTGTCACGCATGCGCTCGACGTATGGTTGCAACCTTTGTCCAAAAAAAGAACCGGCCCTTCGGGGGGAGGGGCATGGTATATAGAATGTTGAATTTGTGTTGACAAAAAACGCCATGTTGTTTTTTTACATAAATGCCATTTGTCGTAACATTTTCGCAGCGCTTTCGTACGTAGCGTTTGCATACAACCATAACGCTTGTACTGAAAGTGATTCAGATCTCGGTTATTGCTCTGAATGTGCTGCACTGAAAAGTAACCGCACTTGCTCAACGTGGTAGTGACATTTCGTTGTGTTGTTCCTTCCTTTTATCCCCCGCTATCTCAGGGAGCGCGCTCGCCCACGCATTTTCTCTGCCCGCATGTCTTGGCAGAGCTTGTCGAAAGACTTATCGTCGTAGTTGCTGAAACGACACTTAGAAAGCGCCCCCCCCCCAAAAAAAAAAAAAAAAAAAAAAAGAAATAATCGTGGTACGAATGACGGCGTGTTTTAGGTACGGACCGGCAACCGGCCCGCTGTTTAAAAACACGGTCGGGGTGGTCGAAAACCGGGCAGGTGGTAACCCTAGCTCGGCGTCTTGGGCAAATACTACTCTATTTAGTGACACTAGCCCTGCGTAGCCTTCAAAGATAATCTGCAAACAATCCTTACCAGGAACACAAGGTGGTGTGTCCCATTGTTCAGAGGCGCCTTATCATCTATACTGTGGTTTCAATGCATGTTTTGTGGTTTACTTGAACGAATTCTGAGCTATGTGTTGTATGCCTCATTAGCCTGACGCATCCGCTTGGCGTCTCAGGCCTTGGCGCATTGGCGCTTTTGCCCACGGCGATGAAATCGTTCGGTGGGTAGAGGTAAACAGCGTTTATGTGAAACAATTTTTGCCTAGAGGAAAGGTTGGGGCCATCTCGGGACATAGTGGCGACACCTGTGCTACGCCGAACAAATCGCGCCAGTCCAGTTCGCGATGGAAAGGAGCCAACTGCGGTGGCAAATGAAAAACCTCTTTTCGTCGCAAGTTGGGCGTGATCATAAATCCTTACGGAGGAGTTCATAGGACTCTCAGAATAATATTCGTACGGTTCATAGTTGCAAATACCAATCAGCTTTGAATTTCTTTGATCTGCTTTCGCTTTGTCTGTCGCCTGCTATGCCATATAACCCGGCTTTCCAAAACGCACTTGGTTTGTCAAAAGTGGGACCCGGGGCATCGACCATCTGCTCCGGGTGAAGGAGTAGGAGACGTCGCGCATTCCCCCTGGCCCACACCCGCCTCCATGTGGTGTCCCACAGGCAACGTGCTTATGAGTGCGGGGGCTACAGAGGTGTGTGGCAATGGCCTTTCGGCCATGTGGCGGAAAGCTCGGTCTTTTTAGGTGTCAGGAGCTCCGGGGCAACTCACCCCGTGTCCAACCACCACACTTCAAGGGTGGGTAATCCCGGCTACTCCGGCGTATCCGGGGTGGCCACGGATTTGACTTACCCAACCGAGCGTCTCGTGCGCCAACTGTGTTAGGGCATACCTCTACCCCATCCGGGGCTCCGGTGAGCAAACGGCCGGTAGTCTCCGTTAAGGGGAATGGCCCCCGGGACCGGTTGCACGGGTTCTCGAGGGGTGGGACTGGACCCTGAACACTCGGGAATGCGTCAGTGTGCCCGAGATTGCGCGTGCGCACTGGGACCTCCGCTGGAGACTAGTCCTCAACTTCAGGTCGCCTTTCGCGCGGGCGTACAGGGATCGCGTTACCATCTTGTGTGTCCCGAGTAGGTGATGATGGGGTTTCCCCAGTCCCTCCGATTCGGCAGGTGGGACTCGGTGGGCAGAGCAGGCGTTCCCACTGTTTTGTCCCCCGCACCCCAGCCAACGATGTTGCCAAATGTATCAAAAATCAGCATCATCAGCCTACTGCGGTCCAATGCAGGATCATGGCCTCTCCCATTGACCTCCAACTGCTCCGGTCCTGCGCTGCTCGAGTAGACAGTTTACTCCCGAATTCCCTTATTTCATCTCTACATCGGATCAACGGCCTTCCCCTTCTTCCAGACCCATCTCTTGGTACCCACTCTGTTACCCTAATTACCCAACGGGTGTCGGTTCATCTTACTATATGTAGTATTAAAAATGACCTCAATTAGTAGTGAAAATGAAAAATTATAAAAAGCGCACAGTATTAAAATTGACCTTATTTTAACCACCGTGGCGGGTGAGTTGCCAAGGCGTTGTGCTGCGGAGCCCAAGGACGAGGCTTCGATCACGGCTGCCGTGGCTGCGCTTTTCAGATTGAGGCGAAAGGCGAAAAGTGAAAGCGCCCGTCCGTTCATATTTCGTCGCACGGTAAAGATTCCCAGGCGGTCGAAATTAATCCGCAGCCTTTCATTTCGCCGCGCCTCATAGGCCAGTTTGTAGGTTCGGCGCGTTAAACCCCACATTCAATCAATCGGCTTGTTCGCATTTTTACTGCGAAGCAGCATACGTCTAACCAGCCAAGGAAATTTGCGTGTCCGTGTCAGCAGAAAACTCCTAGGCTACTACTGGCTACACAAAGAAACATCCCAGGCTACTACTGGCTGCTGGCTACATCCAGGCTACAGACAACCTACTGGCCCCACAAGGATCCAACTTGTGCCCGAAGATTAGCGGAGAGACAGCCCGTCGTCTTGCTGACTAAGCTACACACACACGTGGAGACGGGGAGGCATACGGTGGTTTGTATTCAGCGTCTGGGGCGGGGGAGGGCGCTTTTTTGAGGTGACACAAGACAAAAGAGTGAAGGGGAGCCAGTGATGGTGATCCTACCATAGCCGCTACTGCCGCTCTCCTACTTGTCGTTCGAAAGACGATCCTTTCTGTTTTCTTTCTGCTGGCACTGCTGCGTTCGCTACGTCGCCTCCGCGTATACAAGGTTACGGCTGGCAAAGTCTCTGGTTCCGCTTCTTGTAGAGCCACGTGTGTGAATTAGGTGACGCCGCATGGGTAATCGTTGTGGGTGTCTTTTACAGCTTTTCGATGCAACCACCTCCCAGCGTGGATTACAGCCAATTTTTTTCTAATGTTTTTCTTTATCTTCGTATATTTTATTTTTAAGGACGCTCATTTGTAGTCCAAAAAAACCCCGCATGGGTGTACGCTTAACAGTGAAAAAAAGTCCCGTAAGCCAAAGCTAGGCATTGTATACGCTAACCGCCTTTCCATGTGGTCGTCCTGTGTGCATGCTCGGCAGCTGCACCCTCCATGGAAAAATACAGCAGCCGCTGCAGACAGCAGGCTTCCTGTTTAAAGTAGCTCTAATTACTTCGATGGACGTACGGACCCGACATTTCGACGCTGGGGATAGAGGTTGCGGATTGTGGTACGCGATTTGTTTCGCATATTTTGCTATCCGCTATTTTATAAGCTGCATTATACCATTGTGTGACGGGTGCTTGCGCAGGATTGAAGGTAGATGAAAAGGTTCGCTTGTGTATTTGTTTTTCCCTCTCGAGGCTTAGCTATCGGATTCGCCTACCCCTTGACATGCTGGTGTAGCGAATAGCAGGTTTTTCTTGTATGCTTTTGGAAAGCGCAGGTGTGTGCTTGCCGTCAACTGGTAGCGGGTGGGCACAATCGGAAAGTCTCCGGCTTCACAAACGACCGGACCCTATTTGGACGGGAACCCTGACAGTGCATTTGCTTTTCACTACCTGCCAAAAGGCTCCATACGAACGAAGGCGATATTTAATTCGGTAGGCTAGTACTGCTTTCGCTCTTCTGGTAGGTATCACACAGCTGTAGGCATCGGGTGTGGAGTGTGTTATGGGCATTTTTAATTAGGTGGGCTTTGCTTCTGTCGTCTCATAAGCTGAAATATTTCCAGTTTTTGCACATACCATCGTTCAAATTCTGTGGAATACCTTAAAGTCTAGCGTTCATTTTTGCATGAGCATTATTGTTACTAGAAGGTGTGTCTGCACTAACCAAAATCATCCGTGAATATCCATAGCAATCATTCACCTACATCGCAAGATTAAGCGTGCCGAAATTTGCCCTCCTATCAAGCTAACTTTGTTAACAACTCTTCTTGCGGCTAAACATGCGAAATATTACACGCGCACAATCCGAGCTTTATAAAAACGGGTCTCGACAACTTCTGGGGGTACTTAGCTTATCTGCCTAAAGAACTCGATCATACATCAATTAATGGCTCTGCCGTCAGTGACTCCTCTTTCATCACTAACCATTATAACTAATATTTTCACTCCGTGTTGTCCCCTATCTAAGAAAGTACACCGTTTAGCATACCTCTTCCCACTCTTTCTAGTTACTTCGTAATTGTTGAAGGTGTTGTTAACATGCTACTCAATCTAAAAATGAAATCTTCCAATTCTTCCAGACAATATACCAAATTCCTTCTTGCATCCTTATCCTGAACATTAGGACAAGTCTTACTCATCTTTTTCTTCTAACCCTTCAATCTTGCGAAATCCCCAATGCCTGGCACATGGCCTGTGTCATGGCAATCTTTGAAAAAAAAAAAAGAGATTGCCCCTTTGCAGTGAACTACCGCCCCATCTCTCTGGCTGCTAGCGTGCGTACACTCGAACCCACACTATCCAATTTTATGTCTAGTTTTTAAGCGCTCACTATATTCTAAACCCTTTACAGCACGGACTTAGAAAACAGTTATTTACGCCCACCCAGCTCGTTACCACTATTCATTACCTCCCGTCTCCACTTTATGAGACTGAACAAATCAACGAAGCCTTCTACCGTATTCCGCACAGTAAACTTAACCTGGAGCTTTAAAAAAAATTTCCAATCAATAAATCTCCTAAAATGAACTGAGTCATATTTCTCTAACCGTAAACAATTCGTCAAAATCCATTGCTTTTTCAGCCCTCTTCCCGAAACTACCCGTGTTCCTCAAGGCAGCGTACTCGGACCTGTGCTGTTATTTTAATTTAAATTATATTCCTCGTTATACTTTTCCATCATTCATTGGTTTAAAGTCGTTTGGCGGCAACCCTGCACTCTTCAAAAGTATTTCATCCCTTGTGATCAAGTTATCCTTCAAGGTACCCTTGATGCTGTCGCTGAATCGAGGTTACTTGCGGCGGTAGTCAAGGTTACTTGACGACCAGAAATGTTAACTCGAGCAGTACACATTCCGGCTATAATGGGTGTTCTTCCGTCATCGGCTCCTACGACTCGGGATGGGGCCGGCGTAAGAACCTTCCGAAAGCGGCGACGAAGTGCGGCACTCACTACCGATATATGCGCTTCGGTGTTGACGAGTGTGCTAATAGGTAGTAGACTACGCCGGCTAGTGACCGTCAATAGAGAATTTTCGGTCCGGGTAGAGAATGCAACTGTATCTAGTGGTTACTACTATCCGACTGACTTTGTTTGGTCACATTATTAAAATTTTGGAGTCAACATCCAGAAAACTCGGGTTCTTTACACATACACTAAAAGCTGCACCTTCAAATGTAAAGTTTCTAGCCTATAATTCTATTGTAAGGCCTCAACTATATTTGCAAGCGCAGCATGGGAACCATTCGTCACAAAAAATCCATCTGGAAATGGTGCAAATGAAGGGTGCCGGATTTATTTCTAACAGCCTCGCTTTGCCATCGCCTCTCATGGCTAGCAAATATATGACTTTGGGAAATAGAAGGCTGCTCGCGCGGCTCAAGTTTCTCTTTTCACTTACATCACATCAATTTTAATGCTAATTCCTGACTTTACATATAGCCCCGCTTATTGTGTCCCACTACATGCACCCACGAGCACATGCGAGCCCCAATTTCGGTTCGCACTCAAGCATCATTTTTACTCGCACAAAGGAAAAGTCGAATAAGTTGCCCGGGGACGTTTTTTTTTTTTTTTTTGGGGGGGGGGGGGCATGCTGCCTCCGAATTTGATAAACATCTTATTGCCACGTGTACCATTTGCACCACTGCTACTGTTACTTGTGTGCTATCGTTTTCTTTCCGTTTAAGTTTTTGTTTCTTTTTCTTGGTTTTAGAACTGCTGTCAGACGATTGTCGTTTTCGAAATATGTACAACTTCCCATCGCTTCGTAGTGCTTTGTTTTGGGCGTACTCACTCTTTTGCATATTATACGCCCATCGGTTGTTCTTGAGACTGCAGTATTTACTAGAAAAACTGTTATAAAAAATGTTCGTGCGACATTTACTGTCTACTCTGTTTCTTCGTCCATGTTTCCTTTTGTGGCGCTTCAAATCATAGAACTATTCACCAACTAGCCCAACAAGAAGTTCTTCTCACCACCCCGATCCAGTGGTGCGCTCCGGTAGACTTTGCTGAAACTTCAACATGGCACCTTGTTTGTTGGTACGCTAACGAAATAGACGGTGTACATGGAAACTGAAAGGACAGTCTTCACAGACACGCGATTTACTAAAAATTTCAAAACTGGACATGAATGTGTATGAAGAAGGTACGAAGCGTCCGTAACATGCCTGTACGCACCCTCAAACAAGGAATTGGAGAGGCTCCTTATGCAGAGAGGCACAGTGGTAAATTTTAATTGCAAGATGGCGGTGCTACCCCAACTTCATGTTTTTAGATCAATCAGCAAACAGCGTTCACTTAACCTATTATCGGTGGAAGACCACATAAAGCTCTAACCTTTAAAGCATTTTCCTCGGCATACAAGTTCCATGGCAAGCACATCTCGGAGACGCACAATTGTGAAAGAGATACATAACAGCGCAAAAACCGCTACAACCTATTGTATTTGGGAAGCGCACACACGTAAAGGACAAGGAGAGGTTCGCCAGACCTCTGCTCTTGGGGTCGAGGAACACGAGCATCTCGAGTGGCGTGCCAGGCTGCACGTTCAGGGTAGTGTCCAGAACCCGACCGTTCTGCCGGATCGCCACGTCGAGGTACGGCACTGGTGCCCGGGCCTCGATGTACTCCGTGATGTTCAAGTGCCTGCGAATATTATGACAGCACTTGGGGCAAGCCGATCTCGAAAGGTCAGTTACAAAGCTGCGTGATGGGCTCATGCCTCTTTCGGGGTGCGAAAAGAAGTGCGTGAATAAACTTGCCGGTAAGGGTTTCAACAAAGGGCTTGCACAGCTTCACATAAATCCAAACTATTATAAGCTATCCCTTTTACGAGTTTTATAGTTTATAGAGCTGTACATTTTTCTGCTGCTCCTTGACACACACTGCCACTCATTCACTAAGTCGACTCATTCACTAAGTCTGTCACCTTTAACTAGCCGGCAATTTAGCCTCTGCCGTACTCTTTAAACTTGTAATTACTTCCTTAATAACTCGGTATTCATACTCTTGCCCTCAATTCGTCCTCACGCGCGCGCCTTCGGGGCTTAGTGGGAGAGTGGCTCTAAAAAGCGAAATTGAAAGTTCATAGAAGGCGCTGATGTTGCAACATTTAGGACAATCAGGCAGCGTGGGAAACCCAAGAAAACAACGGTATCACTAGAAGGAACGGTGAACGACGAACTCAGCGACGAACTAATTGCCTACTAATTTATTCTCACTTGTAAAGAAACCCAGCAAAATATGAAAAATACCACTTCACAGCGCTCCCGCCCGCAATATAAAGAGTGCCCTCGACCAGGCTGCATCAGTAGCCAGAATGAAACAAAGAAAAGAAATGCAGAACAAATCGCGACCGAGTTTGTGCCTTACCTGCCACACGCGCCATGCGAAACTTGCTGTTGCTGCACCTTCCATGCATGTCATCATCAAGGTGATGCGCTGTCGTTTTGGGCGTGTGACCGGCAAAATAGTTGCTTTCAATCAACCCATTTGAGAGCACTGCTTTATGATACAGGCCCGAGAGCTGTCAACTTGTATTTTTGATATTTTGCTGGGTTTCTTTACCAGTCAGAACAAATGAGTAGGCAATGAGATCGTCTCTGAAAATGCCGTAGTTATATTCCTCTCGTGGGTGCCTACAAGTGCATCATTGAAAATTCAATGATTGGGACAGTACTCGAGCTAGATAATGAATCATGGGTGATTAATTGAATCTCATTCACGAAAACATTATTGGCCGCAACTCCGTGGTACTCAAAATATTATGCAGTTGGTTTCCTTCGGGTAACGAAATGCTCTTTTTTTTAAATCCTGGTGCATCATATCTGGGACATCCTGTGTAAACTGCCACTTTTCCAGGATTGGTTCATGTGGTCGAGTAACAGTAAGTGTCCGGTGCGGAAAATAGCGATGTAACTTCGTGACCAGGAACGACTCCAAGTTTGCCTGAGTTGCTTGCTGTGACAGGTCGCCAGTATTGGGTGGGGGCAGAGGTATTGCTCGAAAAGGCAGAGGCGAGGTGAACTGGCACGACAAAAACATTCTTTGTTTTCTCTGGTATTGTTTTGTCTTTCGGGAGAGTAGCAATAAGGGAAACAGATTTTTTTTTCGCCACGGCTGAGGTGAATTTTTTATAAACCAGCCAGGCCCCTTCTTTGGCCGTGAATTAAAATGCAGGGTGATCCAGTAGCCGTGATAGTTGAACTTGGAGCCAATGATTTTTACGCGTGCCGGGTGCGAACAAAAATAGGGTCATGATTGCTTGTAGTGTCAAACCCGCAGGCAGGGCTGCGAGATAAGGCCAGAGTAGCGCGCCCCATCGTGTGCTCACTGAGGACGTGGTCACTTGCTGAGACGCAGTAGGTATGCACCGTCACTGGGGAGACCAGTTCGCGCTGCGTTCAAGTTTCGCATTAAGGAGTTTTCGAGGACGAATGCTTTTAAGACATGTCAATAATCGACATCCTTTATTAAATATGCGCCGGGCATGGAACTCCCTACAGCACTCTGTAATATGCGACTCCATTTTCTTAATAATCACCAATTCCACTCGAATCCGCACTGTACGCCACTACACACGCTGTTGGTTTCCACATATTTCATGCCAGCATCACCATCCCAACTTTCATGCATATCCTCACGACTCTTTTGAAGCCCTTCACATTATCAGGCCGACCTATTAAACATATCGGCTTCATGAAATCTTCAATCAGCTGTCGGCTTTTGTTAAGTAAAAAACGTCTGATCAGGGCTACTTGGTTGACATGCTCAATAATTTGAGGCGCTAAACGGGGACCGGAAGGAACGCGTGCACACAGACAAAGCGCCACTTGCAACTGAACTTTATTTGTGAAAATCCTACGTTAAATACCCTGTTTTGACGTCATGAAATCGTTGCACGAACAACGTGTGCAAACCAACACGTGTCCATCTAAGAACTCGATTTCTTTCAGCGATAATGCGACCTACGGTTTACTCATGCAGTTGTTTCTTGCCTTATGTATGAAGTATGCCTTCACAATGTCTTTGTTGCTTATCTCCTACCCATTTTAAAAGCGCGACCTGTTTGCACTCCGCTCTTCAAACAGGCCACGTTTCTAAAATGGGTCACTTACTTAATGACTTAGTAGGTAGAGTACTTTATTTTTCAGCGTAGTATTACAATGACTGCTGTAGGGACAGGACCTGAAGACATGCAAGCCATATATAATCGTTTTATAGAGGAAAAAACAACGCGATTTGCCGCGAACATACAGGGGGTGCAGACGAAGGCCGGCTGCTATCAAGTTTCTCGCTCACTCAAAGCTACTCACTCTGGCTCCTCGAGTTCAAAGGGTAGCGACTGCCTGCGAGAGCGGCCGCGGGATGTGGTGCTCTCGTTGAAGCCACCGGGGAGGACACACTTGGCCAGGATCACTTGGGCCTCCTTGCCAGGCGTCTCGATCATGATGCGGTGATAGTAGATCCACTGGCCCTGCATTTTTGGGCCAGAACTCCTGTTTACCCGCACGCTTTAAATTGCAGTTAAGGTAAGGCATTTCACTCATGTACAGAATAAAGAAACAAGGCAAAGCTCAACGTGGTAATATACAAGATATGATTTAGCACTATGGGCAACGCGGCAACACAAACCTTGCAAATTTTTCTACACAAATTCCGGTGTTATCAAGAAAGAACGGGGGAAACCTGATGACAGAGACCAGGAGTAGAAATATACTTTTATTGAATAATACTGCGTACGGCGCTACAGTCCTTGCTTCAGGACTCCGGTTGAGGTTGCGGCCATCGGCGTCCGCTCCGGGAGCCCTAGCTGGACATGAAGCCGACAGCTCTGTCGCCCACTGGACTCACCTGCGTTTCAGGATAGTATGAAATGCTGCCTTGAGTTCACAGGGCCACAACATGAGGAGGAGTGCGGCAGGCTCGCAAAAGGGTAGGATACGGGGTGTGACAGGGTGGCCCGCGTGAAAAGTTGGTCGGACGAAGTCTAGACTCTACCTCCAGCTGCTTTGTAAGTGAGGTGTTGGCTGGCGTAAGCCCTGTGGAAGAGTCTCGAGTGTTGGGTGATAGTCTCGTGTGTGAGTAGGGTTTTGTATGTACACCCTCTGCTCGTTGTCCAGTGTGTCCCGCCCGGATAGTTTTCGGAGATTCTTGTTAGAGATAATGTTCTGAAGCTGTTCTCCAAACTACGATGACCTTTCGCTTGGGTGCCGTCGTCGGAAGAGTTTAGGTGTGGTGGTAGAAAATATTACATATATTTTAACGATGTAGACGCCGTTGAGAGTCTCTGCTGAAGGTTGTTGTGTCTGTGTGCGATTACCACTGCTAAAGGCGTTTCTTCTGCTTGTAAACTGGACGTGAATCCCTCTAGAACGTTTTAAGATTAAGGACCGCGTCCGCCATTTTGCACGCATGAGCGTAGCCTGCCGCGGCCGTAGAGACCACTTGATCGTCTGTAAAATACAGTGGACAGTGCAGACGGAGTGCAGACGGACAGTGCAGACCCGGAGCACACAGCCATCCAGGATGTTCGTCCTACTTCATCGTACACTGCTCTGCGCACACGTATCGCTGCTGCGGAGGCGTCCTCGCCTTCCTGAACCAGGTGGCCGCATGCGTCCCGTGCACTTCTCCGTTCCCTCCTCGCCTATCTCTCCAGGCCGTCGGGCACTGTTCCAATCCGGGCGGTTGTGGAAGAGGGTGTGGCTTGACCTCTAGCTCTCAAGGTCAAACCTGGTCACCCCGCGAAGGCTGCCGGAGGTAGCGTACTGTACTTTTCGCTACAAAATATGCAGAAATGTATGCTGCACGCCCGCCTATCGTCACCGTCTTCGACACCAGGCTATGGCGCCCAGGGGCATTGTCCACCTGTCCCGTGACAATAGTTACCACTGACTAGAGCCGCTGTTAAACCCCACAGGCCCTTGTACAGTGCTCACGGATTGAAACGCGACACTGCGAGCGCGTGGCCGCCGGTACGTGCAGCGTCGCCCGTAGACGTCTGTGGAAGCTAGGTGTTGCATTGTGGTATACCGCGAGGATGAGAGCGTGTTGACCGTAGGCTTACTGCTTCCGGTTTCCAATGAGTGGGACTGTGGTTCCCCGCAGCAACAGCGGGGCGCTGTGAGCATGGAGCTCTGGGGCGCGTTTGTGCGCCGACAGTAGTAGCCCGGCTATGGCAGCCACAATAGCCCGGCTGTGCGAGCAGCCGATTTCGCAACATCGCGAGAAACTGCAGGTACCACCGCTCCCGCAGCACATGGACCCACAAGAGAACAAGGAACGACGGCTGGCCAGAGCCCGAGCGCTGACCGGCACGTACTCCAACGACACCGGCGCCGTGTACGTGGACGTGGCCCGATACCCGGGCCGACGACACGCGTACGTGGCCGCAACAGTCAGAGCAACGACGGGTGAGCTCGTCACGGCCGGCAGCATGCGGGCCAGGTCGGCGGAGCAGGCGGAGGAGTTGGCCATCGCGCTGGCCCTCTCGATCCCGGAATGCACGACAGTACTGAGCGACTGCCGCGCGACAGTCACCAACTTTGCAAGAAATCAAGTGTGCGCGAGTGCGGTGAGGGCGTGCGGGGCCCCAGACCCAATGCGCGCGCCGATAACGGTACGGTGGTTACCGGCCCACATGGGCGCAGTGGGACCCGAGCCCAACCGGAACGAGTACGCGGACAGGGCGGCGAAGGCGCTGACAGGACGCCCACCCGACCCGCTGTGCCTCGAACGACCGAGACCGGCAACGACGGAGTCGACGACGACGACGGCGAGGACGTCGACGGCGACGACACGGAGGCGGAGGAGCCCGCCCCGTTGACCGCGTACGGAGGGGTCCTGCAGTGGTACCGGGAGCGTCGCAGACGCTACCCGGGGCCGCACCCCGACCTCACCAGGCAGGAGGCGGTGCTCCTCCGCCAATTGCAAGTGAGAGCAACGTGGACTCCCGTGTGGGCCGTACACGCCAGCCCGGAGCTCTACGAAACCGGTGTGTGTGCGGTGTGCGGGGCCGCGAGGGCCACGCTAGCCCACATGATGTGGAACTGCGACGTGAACCCTGACTCATCCGAGGCGCTCCCGCCTCAACTCACCCATGCGGTGGGCGAAAGAGATCTGGACTCTCAACGAGCCGCCGCGCAGTTTGCGCTGAGGGCGGTCCAACGCCAGCAAGCGCGGGTAGTTGCCCCCTCCTAAGAGGGGGATAGCTCCTCTAGCCGAAAAGCAGGCAAATAAAGATGTTATACCCCCCCCCCCCCCTTACGCGTGCCCTTCCAATGCGGCACAGTAATGTTCATGTAATGCACAGTCACGCTCATCTGAATAAAAGAAACTTCTGTACTAAGGAACAGCAAACTTTATTCCAGGATGTAAACTAAAAGAAAAGAAAGACGCCTTTGCAGGTACGTTTGCGTGTGGTGCAGTGAATCAGTACTGCGTCGCTCTCCTCTTTTTTTTTTAGTTTATATCATGGAATAAAGTTGGCTGTTCCTTCGTGCAGACGCTCGTTTTATTTAGATAAGCGTGACCCGGCCTTATACGCACATTATCTGTTTCGCATCGGAAGGGCACGCGTAAGAGCGCCCGAGCAGACGATGTCGCGAAATTGGCTGCGCCGACCGCCGGGCGGCTACCACCGGCGCACAAACGCTCTCCAGGCTCGCAGCGCACCGCTGTCGCTGCCGGGAACCACAGCCCCGCTTATTAAGTACAATGCACTTCTTAAGCGACCCTGAACCTGCGTCCACCGGCGATGTCCGCGCACGTGGAGATGGGCGCGCGCAGCCTGGCCGCTGACATGGCACATACCCACGTGGGGGATTGGCCAGGAATCTCCTCATCTTCCTTGGCAACGGGGGAGATGGGCGCGCGCTGCCTGGCCGCTGACATGGCACATACCCACGTGGGGTATTGGCCAAGAATCGGGCGTGAGAAGGGCTAATGCACCTGCTTAAAGGAGTACTGACACGAAATTTCAAAGCTGAGATCCGCTCTAGCAATCACGTACAACGACAACACAAATAGGTGTCTGTGAATAAATGCATCTTTCTTTCTTTGTAGTTGTGTGTGTGCGTGTGATCTCTCTTTCGCGAACATTACCGAACCGCGCAAATTCAACTCGCGCATTCGCACTTTCACATTCTTCCCCTCGGGGAAATGCGGGGAATTTTTCGGCAACCGGAAGCAGCAAGCCTACGGTTAAAACACTCTCACCCTCGTGGTGTACCACAATGCAACACCTATCTTCCACGGGCGTCCACGGGCGGCGCTGCATGTACCGCAGGCCAGGCGCTCGCAGTGTCGCGTTTCAATCCGTGAGCACTGTACATAATATTTTAAGGTTGAGGTAAGATAGTCACAGCTTATATCCAGTAGTTTTTTATCTAGTTTGACTAGTAAAAAACATGTAAACGTTTTTAGTTTACAAGCGTTGTTTGCTGGGAGAGTTGGTCATTCTGAAAAAATAGCGACAAAACACGGAGACACATGTCAAAGAAAGAACAACACCATATGCTCAGTTGTCAGCCGAGCGAGTGTGCTGTCCTTTCTTCGACTTGTGTTTTCGTGTTTTTTGGCTGGTTTTTCCGAACATTCTCACGTTACCTGTGCAGAATAATGTTTGGAGTGCATAGGCCATGTTTCGATAAATCTCGGTACGGTTGCGTGATTTTGTTTATCAGAGAAGTCCATTCGAAGGTGCTGTTCTCCCATCTCCCTCATCTTCTTTGATTTGGTGTCGTTTCCTGTGACGTGTTGTGTATTTTGGATTGGCTTGGCTCCACCGACAGCACGGCTAGCTGAACCGCGGACAAAATCAGTCGGCTGACCGGGCTGCTTGCGGTCGTCGGAAATTTCGAAAGATGAGTCCCGACAAGACTTGTGACCTGAATAGTGCGGCTATCTATTGTAAAGCTGTAGGGCGTATCAAGCGTACTTAAGTCGATGAATAAAAAAACAACACACTGGCGCATATGAGTCCTCATATTGGTTTGCGACGTTATGGCGACTTCACTTCCCTGCAGTCGTGAGCTGCGCAAGCCAAGGAGCCTTATACGCATGCAGAAAACCTAAGGGTAATGTAAGCCAGGAGAAGAAGCTAACAAGGTAATCCAAGTAAGGGGAAAATAATCAACGAAACCTTTCAATGTAAAGCGTAAAATGGAAATAAGAGAAGCAGATTTTCCGGGGGGTGGACATGCGGTCTATAAACACCCACACATTGGTGATATCTTTTGTTGCCTGAAGGAAAACAGTCACTGGTTCTCAAACAGTTATGGGGATTAGGGGAAAACCTACTGCTGAAGCGTTATTCAAGAAATACTTCGCTGAGCGGCTCAGAATTCGGCAACACCGCAAATACACACCCCGCACAGCATAAAGTGGTTTGCACGGCTTCACAGAGCTTGATTTCGTACGGCGTCCAATTCATTATTTTGGCTTAGTTGTGTAAGGCTATGGGAATTCCGCATTTCTCTTTTCAGGTTTAAACCTCTCGCCTGTTTCCTTTTTTTTTTTTGCACTAGATGATTTTTTTTTCTTTCACTCGGCCAACGTTCTTTATACGGAATTGACAATTTTTCGTCGCAACTTTGATTGCTGCAAGAGCAAGTCGGCAGAATACGCGCGGGCAGACACCAAGAGCCAGCCAATTTTCACCGCGGCCGCCGGTGCCACCGGAAACGACAGCTGGCATGCACAACGCCGAATCAGACGACTTCAGGCATGGTGTGAACTCGCCTGTCATAACAGAGACGAGCCAGGCAAGCTGCGAAGATGAGGGCGAAACGAGTCGCAGCTGAGTGCCTCCGATGAACTGGAGCTTTGCGCTGCTGAGCACGAGGACACGGGTTCGATTGCCGGCTGCGGTGGCCGCTTTTCTCACCGAGACGAAAAGCGAAAACTCCCGTGCGTACGAGATTAAGGCGCACGTTAAAGATCCCCAGGTGTTGTAAAAATTAATCCGGAGCGCTTCACTACGGCACGCATCACCGCCTGCGTTGCGTCGGCGCGTTAAATCCTACAGTCAAACATCAAAAGGTGTACAAATTTGAAAGCTTAGCTTTGCAGAATGATACAAAAACAGGAGCATAAAAATAAGCAGTTCGCTGCATTTCTGAGACAGGAAAGTCCCACAATATTCACCGACCGGGTCGGATGATGCACCGCTGTCCAAGGCGGGCGATGTTGGGTACCTATGAAGCACTGCTTCGTTGTAGGCCACACCGTCCGATGACAATCACGGTGATTCGAGAACACGGGAGCACGTTGGTGTCTTCAAAGACTGTGGTAGCCAATTATGATGTACGCGCGGACATAAGCCGCCATTACATCACGAGATTCCAACAGTGCTGACTTCCGTCTGCACGGGCGCTTCGTTTATAGACCCCCTAAGGTGCAGAAAGAAAATCCACACATAATGCGCCAACTGCAGCTGGGCTGGCTTAGTTCCCTCTTTTCGCCTTCACAAAGTATCGACGCGGTTCGGCGCTGGAAAAGGTACGCCGGCTTCGAAAATACCGTCAAAGTTTCTGGATATCGCAAAGCAGCGGCGATTTTATTGCTATTTGCTTTACGCGCTGTCGCGCGTGGATGTGCTGCGTCTCCTGTACGTGACGGCTGCCCAGCGATGAGCCATAGACGCACGGTGCGAGAACTTTCTCGGAGCCGCTATGGAATAGAAAGGAAGCTCATAAGGAACCGAGCAAGTGTCACAGCAATAATTAGACGCTAAAGAAATTATGCACCCCTCCGTCTTACAACGACGGTTGAACGCAAAGCTTTCTCGTAACGGATTGTTTGGTTTTCGTCTGAGCTTGGACGGAGTTTCCACCATGTCGAAACTGAGCAATTGGGTGCACGCAGGCTGCATAATGCAAGGGACCGAGGTTCGATTCCGACCACTGAACCTCTTGTTTTTTTTTTTTGCTTGTTTGTTTTTGACGTCATCCTCGATCTTTGATCATCGCCAGAGAAAGTTAGATTTCCTGTACAGCGTATTCGCGTTACATACGCCATCACTGTGAACATTAAATCTCCAGTTTAATCAATTAAAGACGCTGTACGAGATGTTTAGACGCCATACGCGGGAGTTTGTGACAGTGCAACTCAATAGACGCACGTATTTTGGGCCGGAACCTAGCGCAACACAGCTTCGCTGTAAAACCACAGCTTCTCCGCAAGGTTACACCTTCGCGCTGTAACCTTGCCACAACCGCAAGTGCATACGGAAAAGCAATAAACACTTAAATATCGTCCAATCATCTCGCAAAAACTCTGCCCTGTAGTTTCACGTCATTTCTGTAGATGTTGTGGACCCCGCAGATGGCAGATGACATTTTTTACCTTTTGCTTTTGTAAACGACGAAAACATGTTTATCTGATGCGGTCTATAGAATGTACGCATAAGCAAAACTCTGAGAAATTCAATTCTGCAAGGCACCATCTCAGAAGAAATGCAATGAAATGGACTGCACGTACGAGGGGTCACAAATGCTTGGCACATTGGACGAGGACGAGGGCAGACTCGCCCCACCGTTTTTAGTATTCGAAAAAATTCCCGCATATATGTTTCTTTATGTAAGGAAGCATTCGTCTTTAGCTTGCTTGTTGACATTTTAAATGAGCACTACCAAGCTTCGTGACTCTTCCTTTGAACCATACTGGCCCCTTTACTTTACTGGACACTGGCCAGTAAAGTTACTATACTGGTCACTTAACCAGGACTCTAAGCGTTCTGATTTGTTTGACTGAAGACTGGTACTCACAAGTGGGGACCCAAACGTTAGCCAAGCCCTTGTTATATTTGGAACAATTAAAACCTTGGATTTTACTTGCTTCAAGGACCGCAAAACTGAAACTTGACGCTGTCTGACGCGGTGTGGCCGGCAAACCAAGCGCCATGTAGGCATCTAAATGAACCGTCTCTTTGAGACCTTGAATGATATCTGGCTCGTTCTGTACAAGAATAAAATGGTTGATATCAAGATGTAAGATAATTTTGAGGACGCTTAAGCTTGGCCTGAATCGCGGAACGCGATGCACTACCGTGCCCAATTCGCATCACATGAAATCCTGCAGAGCGCTGAAGTTTCCGCTCCTGCTAGCCTGCCATCTGCCGGCCAGGGCCTTACAATTTAGTGGGCGCCAAGTTTTCTGTCCCTGCAAACGGTCCCGTCGACGCCGGCTTTTCCGCGCAACGGGGCCCTTAGCGTCAGGCATAAAGCTGCTTGCGTGATAGAAAGGCCTGAATATCTATCCCGGAATTTTACTTATCTCTCATTGGTCGACAACAACTCTGCGATGCAGAAAAATTATCATGTCTATGGGGATTGCCAAATAAAAGTACTTCAACAATTATACAATTTGAATCCGCATAATGTGGGCGTTACCAATGCACTGTTGAAACCACATTTCAGGTCCCCTGAAGCCTACAAGTTTTCCCTAATGCGCGACCTCAAATGTGCGTAGAAAAGCCTAAAACAAATTATCATCAAAGTCAATTTCTGTTTAGGCGGCCACGAAGGGCTAAAGAGCGTCTGAAGCTTGAAAAAGTCGTAATAAACCTGTGTGTCACCAGCAGCGTTTCAGCCTACCTAAGCGAAATTTCAGAAATATCACTATGAAGTTCAAGAAAGCACATTTCTCACCGTGACTTTGTTGTGCATCCTCGTCGTCCCACAGGCGTAGATGTTGTCCAGTGGAAGAACAAACGTGGCCTTGCCTGGTGTCACTACGGGTTGGCATCCTGGAAGAGGCGAAAAGAACCCTCGCAATAATTGCCGCTTGGCCTTGTGCAATCTGACGAAAACTTGAATCTATCGGCCCAGCACAAAACGTTCAGGCGCATCAAAGGCGGTTGAAAGCCTTCTCACGAAAAGTTAAACTTGGTCGGCACTGAAGGTCAATATTAAAACCGATGCGTTAAACACAAGCAGACGAGTTGCAAAGAACACCGAACACTTGTACCTGCAGTCGTGTGATCACCTTAGGAACTTTTCGCACTTTACAGATTCGCCTAGCCGGTCTGATTAATGTCATTTAATGCTCTACTTGCACATATTGCAAAGGGGTTTATTGGTAATGAAGCAGGCAGCAAAGTACACACACCGAAATGAGTCGGCCTGGCTATGTAAGACAGACTGCTCATATTAAACGCGATATGCAACGAAGCTTTACCTGCCCCAAATTGTTTGAACGTGTGGAATATACACTAAAGTCTCTTCTGACCTAATTTTAAACTCCACAAGCACGCAGTGTTTCAAAGCAAAGCTTTCTACCTCTAACTGCCAACGGTTCTTTCGTGGCGTGCGGGACAAGAAACCCGGGACAAGAAGAAAAGAGGCAGTATCTCATCCTACGCTTTTTTTTTTAGTTTAAAAGTGGCACACAGCACAAGTAAAAGTGCTATTGCGATTACTGTTCTCCTCGGCCGGTACAGGCGCGCGCTTCTAGGAAATCTCGCAGCTCTGCACGGAATTTTTCTTTAATTTCCCACCGTTCTTGAAAGAAGCAACAAAATTAAACGCAGAGATAATTCAGTGTCAGAGAAATAATGAAGAAGACGTCATCCAGGTCGGATGATTGGTTGGCGCGGCGCAGCAGTAATATTAAGGCCACACAGAGGAGAACAAAATGTTGATAAGAATAAAGAAACCAGCGCAGGAAAAACTCGGGGTGATACCATGGACACGGTCAGGCAGGCACGCTCTGCATTCATAAAAAAAATAACTTGAAACAAGACGCCCGTCAAAACTGAAATAATTACAAAGGAAGTGCCAGTTCCAGCCGTTTCTTGCGTCGTCTGCTGCGAGACGCCGGCACTCAGCTTCTTACAGGGGATTCCTTAGGAGGTGACGCGCGAGGTGACAACAAGCCTGCTCGCTGCAATGAGAAATTCCCTAAATGCTCCTAACTTTTGTCCCCAACTGACAGTGGTTTCAGGAGCCAATCAAAACGTGGAATATTTTCCTCCTTTTAGCCGCATGCCCCGTTCCTACCTTGCCGTGTGGTTGGCTAGCAGCGCGTTACTTTTCGTTTAGGACGCACTTTGTAAGTGCTTTTTCGTGTTAATTTTCGGCGTTTGAAGTTACTCATCAATGTGTGAAGCGTTGTTTGACCTCATGGGGACTTTAAAGCCGTGGCAGGCTCCCGCAAAGGACTTGAGCGTTGTGATGTATGCGGACGTATGCGACCGAACCCGGTGTAAGCGTAGCTGCGGCTCGCTTCCCCGATCAACATTTAGCTCGGCTACGACGATCACCGAGCTAAATTTCTACATTTCGGTTGTCGTTCTCAAGAAATAAGTGAAGCAGGACATCCTGAAGCGTTTACTGTTCGCAGAAACGCTCCGCACACACGTCTGCCGTGCCTGCCCGCCGGCGGCTCGAACCAACGTAGGTCGCGACAGCAACATCTTGTAGCCACTTTTTAAAATCACACTGATCGCGGAAAAGGAGGTCCACATTCGCGAAAGTGTATGTTAGTGTGGTTAAAAATTGTGCTGCGTAGTGTCGTCATCTGTGATTTTCAAGGCGATGCTCAAATATCTACGCCGACCGGGCGCGGATGTCGGGCCCGGCACCGGCCGAGCGGCGAGCGGCCGAAGGGTGGTGATACCTGCACGCAAAAATCGGCCGAGGCCGTGGCAAGTACCTTGATCATCGATCGCTTAAATGGCAGTCGCCACAGTTACAAACTTCCGCATACCAGAAAGGGGGTGACAGTGTGGTGAAAAGTTGTGTTAGGGACCGTCATTCGCGACTGTAACGATAGCGGCGATGAAATATCTGCCGCGACGTCAAGCCGAAAGTTCCCAACATCGGGCTCCGCACATCCGAAACCGGCGGCGAGCTAGCTGTTGGAGAAGACCCTCTTCTAAAACTCGCCGCGCGCAAGCGTGTTTCTTTGGGTTCCCTAACTTCTTGGGGGCCTCCAACGCTTGGTTCCCCTATTCTTAAGCTGCCCATTACACCACGACGTGTTTCGCCTCGTACGCAACCGCACCTTCTGTCAGGAGTCATTAGTTCTCGTACTTGAGGCTGGAGAAAGGCGCAGGCTCATTGTGAGCAGAGAAAAACCCGTGTTGCAAAGGTATTAATAAAAAAAAACATAGCCACGTCTAAAACCGCTCGAAAGCGTCAAAAACTCGCGTTAATGCTATTTGTATATTGCGGACAAGTTGTCACGAAAAGTAAACATATCAGCAGTACAGAGTATTAGTGATCGCGATCGCTATCGTTAATCAAATCAGGTCCTAAATATAAAAAAAAACATTGGAGGGGATATAGGTACTGCGTAAGCCAAAGTGCAGATCGTACCATCACTTTTAAGCCTGTGCGGCGAAGCAATCCGCTCACCCGTATCACGTAGTCATTCATCTACCAGGCAATGCGCGCAGTACGCGTGGAGAGATCACAACTGAGCGGCACATTTCTGTCGCTGTTGAAAGGTCTATTTTCATGCACACACGGTCGCGTACATGTCACGTCGCAAGTATTTCATAATGAATTAACAGCGTACTTTTCTCGGAACCAATTTTATCGTCCTTGGCGTTAGCTGGCTGCGTACGAGCTGTCGGTGGCGATGGTAGCAACTACCCAGCCACGGTGGTGTCGTCGGGAACAAGCAAGCCGTTGATTGCTTGCCCGCATTATTTATACTGTAAACAACTTTCTCCTGTAATTTGCATCAAAATCGCGAGGAAGGGTTACACGGTGGCCGCAACAAAAAACGTGCGGTCGCATAAGCACAGGAAATGTGTTCTAACAGACGACAGCATAACCCGGCGTCCTACAAGTGACGTCACTCGTAGGTGGCGCCATGGTATGTCCTCAGGACCAATAGGGAGAGGGAGCACCTTGAAAGGAAGAAACTTGGATCGAGCGGACGGGGAAAGCGGGTGTTCCGTCGCCGCCGTAGGGTTGCGTCGTATAGGGCTCCTGTGCTGCCCAGGGGGCGCTGGGAAACCGACTTCCGGGGAGTACTTCCGGGTAGTACAAAGCTGAGGGGGTCCCATGGAATTCCGTGTTCACAGAAGCAAAATGACCTAGATACTCCCGATTGTTTCGCGTTGGCCTCCAACCCATCCCAGACGGGTCCGATCTCGTCGGGCGATCAACTTGGCATTAGGGAAAAAGCTTTGCAGCGCTAAATACGTTTACAGCGTCCACAGAAGTGCTGGGACGGTGACGGCGCCTTGCCACTCGGAGGCTCACCGATGGATACTCGCATGAAGTGAAATTTGAAGTGAAAGCTTCTTGTTTATGCTAATACACTTGGAGCCAAGGACGTTTCAATAGCAGGCGAGCAAAAAAAAAAAAAAGTAACGTAATCGGCGATTATCGTGCGTAAAAGTTTGCGAGCCCGGGGGCTGCAGGCTTTGTCAGCAGCGGTGCCCCGCGCTTTTGCGTACGTGCATGTGCACTATGCGTACACTTTCATTAAACACTGCTGGTTTGCGTCGCCGTTACGACTACATGGTGCAGCGCTAACTTGTCGTTTCATTGCGTGTATCAGTGACCAAATGCAGCGAGCCTCAGAAGCGTGAAATCTGTTTTAGAATTCCGGAAATAGTGACCGTAAAACGAAGTGGTCGGGCGAACTGAGTGGCCGTCATGTTTTCTTGTTTGCTCTCACTTTATTTAATGACGCTCTTGCATCATATATCCCCAGTTCGCACTTAACACACTAGAATAAGAGTCGGCAACGTATTCAGGTGTAGTGCCGAGTTGCATGAAGTTGACCCGGCGGAGAGATGGATGGCAAATCAGGTAAAAGGGGGGAGGGGGGCTTTGAAGGCAAAGAGAAAAAATTCAGATGATTGCCAATAATACTTGACTATAATCTGGCAAAGTGTGAATATGGGGGACAAATGCAGCTGGAAGGGATCAATTTTCTGACCTTGTCTCCCCGTCAAACACCATTGAAGGTCAAAACTGGTGTTTTAGCGTTCAGATTGTTGGTGACAGTGGGAGGGGTGGGGGTTCTGAAGGCATTCTGGGGGCCGCATAATACAGCCCCGCGGGCCACATTCGGCCCGCGGCCTGTAGGTTGCTGACCCTTGCAGTAGACATAACGAACTCCGTCAGTGATGATCGTATGTAAATATTTGGGCCGCGCACCATGTGGCGGTGTTATAAATATAGAATTACACATCTTTGTTACAGCAGACATGCGATTTCGTGCTTGTTTTGCGTCATTTAATTGCGCCTAATTTGTTTGTTTGACGCTATCGCCTCCCCTATTCGCTAGTATACATGTACCCTGCCGTTCGTAAACCGTGTGGCGTATAATGTTAAGCAAGAATCCTTTAGTTTGCAAAAATACAAAATGAAATTTCAACTCGTTTTCAAGGTGGTGCCAGGGGAGCAGTGTCAACTGAGTCGGCGGCGCTTCTCGCGTCTTCATGCATATGCTCCCGCTGAAACAACCATTTACAGTTACCTCAGGATATATAGGGTGAGCAGCATTCTGTGTTTATGGTATGCTTTCGAACTGTTTATTTGTCAACGGTACGCATGAATAACGGACGATAAGGATCGTCAGGAAGTTAGACCACCCGGCTTGGGGATACTGTCCCACGTAGCTAAGATCACGACAGGTCGCTCAAAAGAAAGACGATAAAATAACTTGTTGCAGCGGATATTATTTTGTTTATTCTCTGCAACTACTTTAAGGATATTTTATTCAGTATGCAGTCACTTAAACCCACCACAATGTGATTAAATTAAGCGCAGCCAACTTTTGCTCTGGCTTGTAATTGAAAACACATGGAGTACGGTGAGGGTCGTCTGCTTTTGTACTACCCAAAGGCGTCGGCCACTATAGGGCGCTGCATGCCCCCAAAACTCCAGCGCAGGAGCCCTATGTGTTTTCGCGTTCGTCGGCAGCTCGATGGGAGCTTCAAATTCAAGGTCCGCCTGCCACCTGAACTTCGACTTCTCGCGGTTGGCATGTTGGTGTACTGCTGCTGCGTGGGGCCGTCGAAGGTTAACTCCCGCTCACGAGTACCTGTCTGTTTGCTTACGGCTCTTCAGCAAGTGGTCTTGCCCGCCTGGGGACTTTTGCACATCAAGCAGCGTCAAACGGGGGTTCAGAATAAAAAGAGATAGGGACGAGGCGGCGGAGCGGTGCAAAATGCGGGAAGAATGCCGGTTTATCTGCACCAGGGTGCGTCGTATGTAGCGGACCGCGAGGACTCACGTTTTATATAATGGGGGTTTTTAATTCATCTTTTCTATGGGGAGTTTGCGGTATTCGTCGTAAGAAGCGAGTTGATCGTCGTAAGTCCGAGGGACGCATCGGTGGGGTTCCCCTTTATTACAAAATGCGGAAGGAGCAACTGGATCTAATAAATAGCGATTATAAAAGTGCTCTCAGCTTTCTCGCAATCCTCAAATTTACTAAACTAACTAGTTTAAATCGCTATAAATGGGAATCACTAAGCTCACATGCGAAATTCTTTCCATGTCTGCGCA
Source organism: Haemaphysalis longicornis (assembly GCF_048455015.1). Taxonomy (NCBI): domain Eukaryota; kingdom Metazoa; phylum Arthropoda; class Arachnida; order Ixodida; family Ixodidae; genus Haemaphysalis; species Haemaphysalis longicornis. The sequence goes on along the minus strand of NW_027526361.1, from coordinate 167,424,873 downwards.
TGTGTCGCGCGGTGGTGTAGCCCCGAGCTAGCACATCAGGATGGCTAGGTTCCGCTACCTCACTTTTCGAACGCCGCTTTTCTTTGTTTTCTTTCCACCGACCCATGAACGGGCTACAGCGGCGGCGTCCGCCGCTCTAGCCCGACGCTTCTACGTTCGGGATGGCGTCCCCGTGAATTTCAGGTAACGGCTGGTAAAATGTCTGGTTTAGCAGCTTTAGCACAAGCTGTGGTCAAAGCAGGTCATTTGTTTTATTTATCAGGTTTGTTGTCTAATGCTTTCTTAATAATATTCATCATATTACATTTCCCCTGGCTATGCCGCACGTTTGGCTAAACGAATTCGAAATCTTTCTTCAATTAGGCAGTTTATATTTACTTGTCATTGCCGGCATGACTATAAATTTTGACACAATTTTAAAAAGTGAACTAAAACGAATAAAGCTAATTGTCTTTTACTTTACCATAGTTTCGTAAACTAAATGGACATCCTTAATCAGGAATAAAGAATGAGGCCCCTGGCTTGTGATTTAAGGACTGCTCACGCCGCTGCAAATTTCGTCGAAAGACGGCGGTCTCGTGCCGGCCGTGCCACGTAAATGTCCCCCTTCCCTTCCCCCTATCTCGCACGCTCTTGTCTTCCCGTTTCGCCCCCCTGATAAACACAGGGGAGGTTTGCCCAAGTGAATTCAATTTTGCCGCGTTCCACTGCTCGCGCTTGTCCTTGTCTTCTGAGTCCGTGGGTTTTTTGTGTGCTTAGGATGAATGTTATGGAATACCAACTAGCCCGAACGCAAGCCCTTCTACAGGAACTTTTCGTCACATTTGACCTTGAAGCACTGCCACAAGAAGGCACGTGAGCAGCTTTTTGTATTGTGAGATCAAAACATCTTTTCAAAGGGCATTATTTCAATTACTTGCGCAAATCTCAACCAGCCATGTATACCTATAAAGAGAAGTGCCCGACTGACTGACTGACTCACTCATTTACTGATTTATCAACGCCCAGCCAAAACTGCTACACCGAGAGCTTGAACTTTCGTGAATACATTCGTGTCGTGGCGAAGGGGCTGACTAAGGCGGCAGTTTCCGAAATTGTATTCCTAAGCAAGGAAATAGAGGAACTTTTGTCTTCGTAAGTTGGGAATTACCTGGCTCGCCCTTTCACATATCCAAGTAATTTTTTATGATATACAAATATCGATAAAGCAGTTTTCCGGTTTTCCCCTAACAAACACCATTGGACGATACTGCGTTTCGGTAGAAAATGGGTGTTCTCAAGGATTCTCCAATAAATGTTTCACTGATTGATTTTCCCAACTGGTTCTTGGTAATGAACGTTACTACTACAAATACACAAAACAAATTTTAAGGATTTGGCCATGCGACGCCGGTAAAGGCCGAAAAGAATTGTTTTTGAATGACACGCCTGCTGAGCCGAAAAAGCCTAACAGGTGATATCAACGCCTAGCCAAACTGCTCAATCAAATGGTTTAAAATTTTGTCAGCACATTGTTTATAGTATAGGAGCTGAATATTGCTGAAATTTAAAAAAAAAATTGCACTCGGGAGATAGTTGACAGCGCTGAAATAGGTATTTATGTGTTTTATCTTAGGCCAGTTCAGATATTTACCTGGTTTTTGTTTTTACGAATAGCTTATACATTATTTAAAGGCTGCTTTAGAACATCTTTCCATAACATTCACCCGCCACCATAATTTTGAGAAAATTACAGCTTATAAAAAATTACTGAATAGCTAAACTTGGTATTTATTACTGTTAGCTTTATTCCTTGTAGTTCACGTTTTTAAAATTGTGTCAAAATTTACAGTCACGCCGGTGGTGTATCGAATTCGTTTTTGCTTGAAAATGCTGGACATAAAGTTGCCTAAAAATGCATTTCCGGATTTTGCCATAACACGCTTATCAAGAGACGAGCGGGATTTTTTTAACTTACACCTCTCTGGATGTAGAATTCAAGTCAATTTTCCCGCGGCCGCATAGCTCTCTCCATCTGTTAGGAGTTTCTCCAACCACACGCCTCCCCGTACAATCCTATGGTATTTATCATAAAAATGTGACTGATGAGTGCCCTTCACACCTACTGAGATAGCACTTCCCATGGGTGAGTAGTTGCTTGAGCACACCATCTTGGTAAAATTTGTTTCGGGAGGGTTCCAATTAAACACAAGTTCCAGCCTTTTTCCATTACCACACGCCTCCGGTAGCAGCCTATGTATTGACAGCACTTCGCGGTGAACTACCTAATTATGACAAAAAATAACTCAGCAGGTGTTATCCCCATTAGTGTGTTTATTATAGTGGCCCGGCCCGGGCCGCTAGTTTTTAAATAAAAGAACAAAGCCCATATCACTTGTGTTGATGTCTTGCCTCAAATACGCCTAATGTTTTCTTGTTGCTCAACAATTTTGACGGGTATGAACATTGCCACCACATTTGGAAGTTTAAAAATGCTTTGTCTATACAAACGCCTCGTTCAGGGATTCTTGTGGTTTTTGGGCGAATGGCCGAATCGAGGGACAGAGCCAGGCAGACCAAAATTTTCGCGTTTATGCAGCCCAAGAAAGACTTTCGTCTGTAATATTTTTGAGTGGCGCCCCATCTTACCCAAACACGAGCAAAGTAAATACCCGTACGTTTTCTAACCATGACACTGATGTGTGTTTCCTAGAGCTTCCCTTCGCTTCGCTTTCCTGGAGCTTCGCAATATAACATCGCTCTACCTTGGGCGTGAAGTTTTTGTGACGCAAGAGCTACTCTGTTTTCTGCTGAGCGTTCGCAATAACCCTAACTTTGCCTCGAGCCGTTTGTCCGCGCGCGGAGGAAAAGTCCACTGAACCACAGCGATCTAACGATGTGCTACAAAATTATCATCCAGTACGGATTACAAATGCCAAGAGCCAGTCTTTTATTCGTTACGTCGTATGGTGGGGTAATGCTTGCAGTGCCGCTGATAGGCAATAAAGATTTTTTTTCCTTCACTTTCAATCCAAACCCCATGGTGGTGTTTGCTCCTCTGCGTGGTTCTGTTTTAGGAAAAATTCATGGCAACGACGTACGTAAACGGGTGTTACGACTTACCTTCGTAGCCTTTCAGTTTCTCCAAATATGGAACAGACTTTGAGTCATTTATGAACACGACCACCTTCATGTCGTTGCTGGAGCAGGTGACGTCATACTGCACTGCATGAAAGAAAGAAAGAAGACGTCCTTCACTAATTGCACTTTTCCCTTCAGAACAACTGTATCTGCGACTTGAGCTATGGCTGCTTAAGGTGGGAGAGATCAAAAAACTAACTGTGGAAGAAGTGTATGCTTGTCGGGTTTCAAGTTAAAAATATGCAACAACTTCAGGACATCTTCGGTGCTCTCTACAGCGCCTTCTTTTCTAGGAGCACACCTCAAGCACTGCTAAAACGATTTACAAAATTAAAATGGCCGGCTATGTTGCCATTTCGCCGGTATATACCGCATTAAACAGGGTCAAGAGTAATTTAGAACCATTTGCTTAAATTTAAACGCCGGGACCAAGAACCAACTGCTATTTCCATTGTTTAGTTTTCCTTCGCTAACTGATATAGTGCTAGTACTGCGGCGGAGCTCTGCAAGCAAGACGTCGGAATCCATTGTGTGCAACCTATATAATGTTCCCCGCAAGGAATTCCCAAAGCAAAAGTCGGCTAAGTCACAACACATCCCAACCTGGACTAAATCAAATGCGCAAACCACAGCGCTATACACTAATAAATTACTTCCCCTTCGATTTAAACTCGTGTGGAAAAATACCTGCAAGAAATCTGAGAATTATCTACTAATGCCTAAGCATTCGTGTCCTTGTACCCCTCATTTTAAAGGTGCCCTGCAGCAGTTCTGCGACTTTTTTTTTGGAATAGTAATAGCTTTCAGATTGCAGTCGATAAGTATATCCAGCACTGGAAGTTACAAACTCCCTCCGCCAGAAATAACTGCTTTGTGCCCATCAGAAAACTGAGAAATTTGGTCAAATTATTTTTTCAACTTTCCGGGATTTTCTGTTTTTCCACCACACGAAATGCGTCATTACAGCGATTAGGCGGCTATTGCCCTGCTTGGCTTCAGCTGAAGCAATAAACGCCCTCGATAGCCACCTTATAAAAACACGCCAAGGAAGCAAAGCATAAACCGAAGGCGGATCTGCTACGACGAGCAAATCACGCTGTTCCGCTCCGCGTTGGCGAGAACTAAAGCTTTCACAATGCTTCCAGACACGAGGGAAAAAGTGAAATCGTTTACCGGCAGTGTTGCAGAGTCTTTTCCTGTTTTATTTCCTACACCCAAATAGATATATTCGCTCTAATAAAACCATTAAACGTGTTAACTGCCCAAAATGCGCATCTTTGTGCAGATGCGTGGCGTTACACGGTTGGTAGTTTTCGACGATTTATTCCTTGGTGGTTAGTTTTAGCAGCCGAGCTGTTGTAGCTGGCCGTAATGTGTCGTGCTTACGCGTAACGCGTTAACATTACGAAAAAAAATCGAGGGATATTGAGCGTTTGCCTCAACGCGACCGCCGAGCGTCCCCGGCGCGCTCCCTCTTTAACAAAGAAGGCTTTAACAAAAAAAAAATTCATGCACCCTTCCGTCTAACCACGACGATCCTTGAACGCGAATCTTTTTCGTAATGGATTATTTGCTTGTCGTTTGAGTTGCCCACAGCGCTTGTAACATGTCGAAATGGATTAATCGCAGCGCGGGCGGCCTCATAACGCACGGGACACAGGTTTGACTGCGGCTACCTCAAGCGTTTTTCTTTCACTCGTCCCACGATCATTCATCATCACCGTAAGGAAAAGTTGGCTTTCCTGCAGGCCGTCTTTGCTTTACAGACGCATCAGTGAGAACACTGAAGCTTCTCTTTAAAACTGGCGAAAACCCCGAGGAGGGAGAAAATGCCGAGCGCTCACGAACGCGTGCCTTGCGACAACCGCCCAGCGCCCCCGGCTCGGACAGCGGTAATCTGTTCGTCACTGCTCACATAGAAAGAAATCCTGCAGTTTCGACAGTAAGGATGACTATTAGCACAGTGCAAAACGACGCGGAACATGTAAATAAACAATTTTAAACTACAAATGCGTAGCGATGTGTCCTTCACTGCTCATGTAGAAAGAGATCCCGCAGCTTCGCTACGGCTCAAGCCTTGCCCGACTTAGTGCAAGCTTCCACAGCTTTTTCTCTTCTCAGGCTTCTTTTCATTATCGTGCTCAGCTCAGTGTATTAGTGTAATAGATAATTTTGCATGCCTAAGTTCAGTTTTATTTTTAGGAGTAATATCGTAACTCTCCCTTTTTCAGAATTTTAAAAACAATTATCTCTATTTACGCTAAACCATTACGTGCGTTAACTTCGCCCATTATCCCATTTTCAGCGAATGCAGGTCGTTACGCGGTTGCCGCTATTTCACAATTTTCGTACTTCCATTTGCCTTTTTGGATTTTTTTTCTGTTTTGCCTTTGTCTTCTGAGTACGGAATACAGAACGTACATTTTGCACTACAGTAGTATGTTTTTAATATTTGTTTTAGATGTTTGCTTACTTCGCACAACTATCTCTATTTACACTGCTCTAACGATTACACTTTAAATTGGATAATTATGCATTCCTATGCAATGCCGAAAGTTACACCGTTGAAATTGCGGGGTACTAGGCAAATAACGTTTCTGCAATGAAACCATCCCTTGCGAATCAAAGGAGTGCAGCTGCATGCCACATTCTTTTATTAAAGGGGCACTGACACAAAAATTTAGCATCTTGTTTTTTTCGTTGCGATAAGTAGCTAGTGACCTGCTTATAACCTGTAGAAACCTCATTTGCTCCAGCGTGCGACGGTTGTTTAATTAGAGGGATTTTAAATGCGGCCAGTCGCAGTTTCGGTTTCAGCGAGTGCCGCGAAACGATGGATTTTGTGGATTTTGTGTGGACAAAGCTGACCACGTGACCGTCGGAGGGATATCACAGAGCAGAGCCGCCGTAGCACTGTCGAATCCGCATCGACGGCAGTTTCTGCGAATGCCCCCACGTACTGATCTCGTGAGGCGCTTAATTAAAAAGCGACCGTGGATGTGACGCAGGCGCTGCGAGTGCAAATGCTACCGCGGCTAAAGAACGACGCGCGACGCTCGAGACGGTGGGTGGCAAGACGCGCGCTGGGAGCAGCCGGCCAGTCTGCCTACAGGTCCGCCTACAGATGTCTTCGGCTCAGCACTGCGGCGGATATTCGAGTGCCGCTCTCGTAAGCGGTGCAGATGACAATTTTTAATGCAACCCGCCATCGCATCATTAACTCCTTTCTCATTTAAGCCACTATGGTCGGGACTTGGGGACAATTTCGTGCAGCGGTAACAAGCTATCACCTGCTATCACTCGAGCTACCTGCGCCGGCCTGGGCCACTTCGCGGCCGTGGCCGCCGCCTGCACAGCGACCGTGCGGCTAGCTCAGTGGGCTTTTCGTGCCTCCGGCGCGTTTTCGCATCCAATGGTAATATACAGTAATAGAAACAGAGTGCCTGGAATCGCTGTAGAACTTTGGTCGCGGCCAGCTGCCCGATTAGCTGACGAAATCACGGCGCCTCCGCCGCCAACGATCGGGTCGTTCGTTCTCGAGAGCAGAAGCTCCGCCCTCCGGCCCTCCGATTGGAGCGGCGAGCCGGGCGAGTTCGCGTAAAACGCCGGTAGTGCGGAAGCGGCAAACACAAACTCGTGACGTGTTTGGATGTTGTTTATTTACAATTGCGCGTGGTCCTCTGCTGGCTGCTCGGTTGCGTTTCGCACACTTCAAAATTGATTATAAATATGTTCTAGGCTGTATTCGCCGCTGATATTTTGCAGATGATGTATATGTGTTCCCACCAATCTATCTCCGATGTTATCTCGCCTTCAAAATTTCGTGTCAGTGCCCCTTTAATGTTCTCGCTTAATTTCTAGCCGTACTCCCTAAGTCTATTGGATGAGTAACCAGGAATTTTTATCTCGATTTCACGTACTGTCAGATACAGGGGTTACTCCTAACAGGTACTTTACAATTTCATATCGGTTTGGGCTACCGACTTCGCCCATATGTCGGCGGTGCTATACGGGATCTATGAATCCATCGGATACATTCTGCGCCAGCCACCGGCTACCATTTTCTGATTAAAGACCAGATCTTCACAGTCTGCGAAGTGCTAGCCGTTTCAACTTTCACAAACAGGTTCACTGTTAAATGACCGATCTACATCAACTTCAATACGTCGCTGGTCATCGTCTAACCCCCACGTGGCTCCCAGGCGAAAGCGGCATCATGACAAACCAGAAAGTGGATTGTGGCTTGACTGAAATTTAAATTGTGGCTCAGCTGCAACTGTCAAACCTTTATTAGGTGTTCAGCTTATACCGAATCAAGGTGCCGTTCCAGCATGAAATAGAATGCCTCCAACCTCGAACATTAAGACTGAGACAGGTACTTGGGTCTTGGCCCTCTCCTTCCACTCCACGCAAGGCCTATTCGCGTTATTTGAGTTCCTAATGATAATTTCTGTATCCACGACATTGTAGCCTGCCCTTCATTCTGAGAAACTTGTAACTAAATGCCCTGAAACAGGAATGTATTTTATTTTTGCCTTACTTTTTATTTGTCTCTGCTATTGTTGTCATCACAACTACTGCATTTTTTCTGTTCGCTTTCCCTGAAGAGTAGCATGCCGGCCAGCCTTTTTGCATTTTTCAATTAAGTAAACCTCTCTCTCTCTCTCTCTCTCTCTCTCTCTCTCTCTCTCTCTCTCTCTCTCTCTCTCTCTCTCTCTCTCTCTCTCTCTCTCTCTCTCTCTCTCTCTCACAAACACACACACACGCACACACGCACAAACACACACGCACACACACACACGCACACTGACTCTTTCCAAGCGCCTCGCAAGTTCCAAAATTCTGTGTAATCAAGGTTTTTTGGGATGAGATTTTTATTTCTGACAATATCGCAAAACAAAATGGTCAGTGCGGGTTTCGAGTAAGTGACGCCTACAGAATCCTAAGGAGATGGAAACAGCAACCCAAAGCTCTGCTGCTTTACATTTTCAGATTGATAAATAGGAATAGTGAGAAATTAGGCCTAATGCAGACGGAATCGCTGAATCGTTGAAATTAACTATATTTTACGACACTTTTGAACATATGCGTAAGAAAAGTTCGCTCATCCCGGATTGTCGTGTTTTCTGGTAACCGCTTTCCAGCTTCCATTATTGTGCTCTGTTGGCATCGTTTCCGCGCGAATCCGCGACGTCAGCAATGACATGCGGTTGCCTTCTGTGCGGTGCGGTAATTTACACCAGCAACGTATCGGCATTTAATGCGACCACCCCAGCTGCGAATAATATCGCTTCAAGCTGCGTATCTATGACAATTGAAGCCGCCATTTATTCTACATCAGATCTTGATGACTAGATTTATTTTCTAACATGAACTCGCAACCCCAAAATACGGCCCCTACATTGGCGCGTTCCGGGTGGTACAGCACTGTAGGTCGCGAGAGATCACGATTCTGCCCCTTATTGAGACGGTAGCATCAAGAAGGCCGATGACAACCCCACGGAAGATGACGAAGTGCACTCTTGTAGGGCATTGCTTCTACCGTATAAAATCTATTCCACTACTTTTTGCTTTCAATCTGCCGGACACCGCATCCTTCTGAGCGGTGACGGACGAGGATTCCTCAGAGCAGCTGGACGGTGCCAAACCGTAAGTGCGCGTCTCCTTCCGAAAGCTCGCCGTCCTTCAAACTGACGCCGACAGCGAGGACATTGCGCTAAACAGCACCCGGTGACACCGACTCTATAGTGATGGCCGTTAACCACACCTAGGAACAGAAGCCAAAAGGATTCTTCATGCTACCTTCGCGATCTACCACGTCGCCTGCGAAGCCCGTGCATCACGCCTTCAGCAAACGATCCTCTATGTGCCGCAGGCGAGGGTCCACAAAATGAGGCAGCTAAAGAAGCAAGCAGGCACTGCGCTAATACAGGCCACTGCGCTTGCAGAAGTCAACGGCGTACCCTTGTCATGTAGTGAAGAAAAAAATCAACAGTCTTGCAGATATAACGTTCCTGAAATAACCTTGTCCCCCTCAGTAAACTAGAAGAAATACAAACATCAGGAAAGCAGTCAACACAGTGACGTGGACAGTCGAGAATGGACGAATCGAGAGCCGCCGCGGTTGCTCTGCACGCATTTATCTGAGAACGCTACCCTTTCCAGAGATAATAAACTGCATCGGGAACATTGTGGATCAAATAACAAAACATTAATTTACTGACGCCAGGGTTCCCGTTTTCCGGTGTTAAACAAGATTTCTCGGCGTGGCATGTGACAAAAGGAGCAAAAGCGATGTGAAGGTTGGGAAGACCTACGAACACAAGACGTAGACACTGAGAGAAGAGAGAACACACACGCTGGACAACACACATCAGCGTATGTGTTGTCCCTTCTCTCCGTGTTTGCCTCTTTTTTTTTTTTGTTTGCTGTTCTTTCCAACCTTCAAAATGCGCCAACTGGCCCCGCAAATAACCTGCACTTCTCGAGCAAAAGAAGCTCTGCCTGAAACACAGCGTAGGGCAACCGGCTGCGGCTGTGACCTGGTCACAAAACAAACAAACCATACAGCAGGCATTAATCTCGCATTACCCGCCATGAAACGTGCGTCAACCAGATGGTAAATATGATAGTTCTCCGAACAGTACCACCAAGATATATTATAGTACACCTTGCAGTCGTCACCGTCGTCACCGCTACGGACATTGTAGGAAACCTGCCAGCACTTAGTTTGCTTTTGGCCCGAAATACCCTCATAAAAGCTTCTCAGTGAAGAAGTGTGGTCGGATTGTCGTTTAAACTTACAAGTGATCTCGATATAACAGGCTGTCGCCTTCAGCTTCCACCAGCTGCTGATACAATTCACTGAAGTCAACACCTGGTTATATCAGCGGTAGGAACTTGTAGGCACCTGCGGAATTGGGTGTTGATTTCCCCGTCTTCTGCTAGGCGAAAACATTGTAGTCAGTTGTCTTCAGTAACTGAAATGGAGTCATCCGTGTTGTTTCCTGGATAATATGTGCTACGCGAGTATGGCATAAGTGTCAATTTTGCCCCACACCTCCGTCTATGTTCGACATCGGAGCAGTTTCACGGCATGTTCGCAATTGTATTCTGTAGACGTTTGGTTAGTCTATTCTTTTGGTGGTGATATGCCGTGGTCCTTCTGTAATCCCTGATGCTGTAACGTTCCTCGTGGCGCCGCAGTGGCAAACTGGCGAAGTCGTTGTGCTGCTGAGCCCAAAGACGCAGCTCGACCCCTGCCGGGGTAGCCGTGTTTAGGATGGAGGCGAAAGGCGAAAACGTCCCTGTGTCGCAATTTCTGCACATGTTAAAATCCCCAGCTGCTCAAAATTATTCCGGAGACTTCCACTACGGCGTTCCTTGGAGCCTATGTGTAGCTTCGGTGCGTTAAACACCACAGTCAATCAGTTTAACCTCATTCTATGAGCTCTGCAGTGAAGACCTTTATGCAGCCCGTTATCAGTTTTTGTCTAGCGGTTCCAGTTCTAGCTACTGCGACATGTTAGTTACAGATGGTGAGGAACAGTAGTCACACAATATGAAACTTGCAGCTGATTGCTGTATTCGCTCTCCTCCTGCGATGCCGTTAGCATAGCAAGGGTCCCATACAATTAAGGCATACTCTATGACTGGCCTCATCGAAGTGCGAGAGGCTGCAAGTATTGGCTTTGCAGATTACGAGCTCAAATTTCGTCTCAAAAACCGTAGATTCTCGAATTCTTCAGCGCAAATATTGTCAATGTGGGTGTCCTATTTTAGAATCCTCGCAAAGGTTAAATCCAAGTATTCTATAATGGGGACAGCATCCACGACGTGTTTACAAAATCGGTGTGTGTAAGGCAGAAAATATCACTTTGTTGTAATACTCATGAATACTGTTTTTGTAAAATTCCTAGATTTTTCTCTGATCTCACCACTCCGTAAATTTACAGAAGGTCTCAATCCGTACCCCTGGCAAGAGGTATAATAAATAACCGAATAGACAACCGAATCGTCAGCGAGGAGCTCTACAGTAACACCTGCATCAATAACATCTCCGATGTTATTTATAAATATTCAATAACAAGAGAACCAGCACGGATCCTTGTAGAACTCCGGACATAACCTTTGCGTGGTTAGATAAAAACAGGTCAGCAGTCAACTAACCGTCTACTATTTAATAAATATGCACCAATTCAATACACCAGCATTTGAGGAAGAACATTTTTTTTTCTATTCTGTTGATTACCAATTTATGTAGCACACGGTCAAATGCTTTTGATAGGCCAAAGAACACTGCATCAATTTTAGGGTGGTTATGCAAAGCAGAAACGACGACGTCAATTACACAAATCCACTGTGTCAATTACACAAATTCACAAAGTCCTGATGATGTTGAACAGAAGGGCTGGATTATGTGACTGGCTACTGACGTGTTCGAATATTTTGAAACATGTGTTAATGGCGACATTGATCTTAAATTAACTCCGTCCAATTTATCACCCAATTTTAATACTGATACAACCAGTTCGCCTGTCGTGAGGTGCCGTAGAATGATCAAGAGAGGCATTAGAGTACGTAGATATGCTCAGAAACCAGTTAGGAGTATCTAGAAATCCCGTGGGTATATTGTCAGCTTCACTTTATTTTTCTAGTGAGAGCTCTATCACACTACATCTTAGTATTCATTCATCGCATCGCAAGTGACCGTAACCTGTCGGCGTGCAAGATAGGCCTTTCAGATCGCTCAACTCGCTCGGAGCATTGCTAGGCAAGAATGAAAGGGCTTCTTCGCCTGCACTTCAGCACAAGCGAGCCATGTGACTAGGCGAGGGTATCACGACTGCAGCGCCGGCGCTTGGCCCCTATGTCTCGTCATCGATGGCACGCCGGTTGGGCTCTCTGTGCATGACCTTCAGAGCAAACAAAGAGATAAATCGAATAATCCAGTAGATATGGCTAGACGACTGGCTGCAAACTCCCAAGCAAGAAAATTTTCACGAAACCATATTTTCGTCGAAGTTCAACACTGCCCTCGCGCGTGTTAACTATTTTCCGAAGTGTTAAACCTCAGCCATTTCTTTAGTTTAACTTTATTGCCACGAATAATATGCTTTCTCGGCTTACTGTAGCATCTTTCATTGAGGCAGAACTGATACATAAGGTTTATAAACTTGACTATTGACAAATACTTAAGTTTGACTGGAACTACTGCATCGCTATGGACTGTGTTGTCTGTAGAGTTTAGGGGAATGTCTCTGTAGCGTAGTGCTCAGTGTCTTAAATGTAATAAGGATGTACACCACGTGTAGGCCCTCCCCACACCTGCTACACAGAGGTCATGAGGATCCAGTGAGCAGGTGTGAGCGTCTCACATGTGCGCGGCCTATCCGTAGCCTAGCAACGGCAACCTCCGTGTGTCTGTTGTGTGAGTCAGTTGTGTATTGCCAGAAGTGTAGTTTTGCTACGTGCAGTTTTCTGTTTTTCCTCCATTGCGCTTCCATAGTTTTGCGAAGGTGCTGTCTGATGTGTGGCTTGACGTCAGTGTAGCGTAGTGTAGTTATGTCAACTGCGTTCCTAAGTGCAGCAGAACCAGCCCTTTCATCAACCACTTCGTTTCTGGCGATGCCAGAGTACCCAGGACCCCAGCATATAATTATTTCGAGTTTCCCAGTGTATGGTGCCACGGTCGCGTTAAAACAAGATTGATGACGTGGTTTTTAATAGGATTTTTGAATGATAATACCTGGATAACAGTCATGGAGTCGGTGTAAATAGACATGGGGATTTTATTAAATACAATATAACTCACACTAAGAAAAATACCACACGCCTTTGCGCGAAAGTGCTTGTGTGTACGTTTATAGTTCTACATACAAAAGGTTAGGGTCATGAGCAGCGCAGGCCACCATAGCAGCATTTGTACGAGCGTCACTGTAAAATTCTTTGCACCTGTATTCTGTGCACTTGTATTTTTCCTTCAGAGACGAGAAGTGCTGCGAAATCCTAATTCTTTGTATGATGCTTTTCAGAATGTTTCTAATAGACAAAGCGCATGATACAGGGCGAAGTTCCATGGATGTAAGCTATCAGTAAAACATGCTGCGTCAAAGTCTAAAAAGTAGAAGCTGAGACCCGAACCTTCCCCTCTCACTCTAAGTGAGAAGGGCAGAGAAGCAGATGGGTGATTTAAAAGAGGGCTCGCCTGTGGATATATCGTGAAGTACAGGTTTGAAAGTATGGTTATTCGTTGATTAAATTTGAAAGGCAAAAAGCAAGTTCATGTATGTTCGCTGATATTCTAGGCACCTTTTTTTTGCATTCAACATACAGGCTTTGGACCGGACTAGTTCGCAAACCCCCTGCTGCGACGTGAAGCCCCAGCTGCATCACTATGTACAGCATTTTTAGCGCGGTTTTCTTGGCTGACCTATAAACAACACTTCTGCAATCCAAGTGTCAACTTATTACGGCACCTGGTGCACCGGGTGTCTTTGGTCAGCACCATAGGATTGGTGTGAGAGGACGTCGAGAATATTCATTGTTTTTAGGCATTTATGCCTAAGTTGTTCTATTTGAGGAATTAATGTGAGTTTGTCGCCCAACACATCTAAAACCTTGCGCTCCTTGTCCACAGGAATGAGAATTCGCAGGAATTGTTTACAGGAACTTCTTTCTAGATCGAATTCAGACTGTTCTTGTCTGCCCAGCCAACAAGTTTGTTGATACTAAGCTGGACCTGGCGTTCACACATTGAGATGTTAGATGATTTAAAGGATATTTCCTCATCGTCTACGTACATAGAGCAGGAAATTGTAGGTAGGCGTCAATACTTTCCGAAGGGAGTTCACCTTGACTAAAAGCAGTGTACAGCTTGAACCTCCAGCTTGCGGCACTCCCATTACTGAACGTGAACCTTTGGGAGTGCACTACCAACTCTCACACGAATTATCCGCTCGGACAAAGAACTGGCTATGGTGTTCAGCATGTTGCCCGAAACACCAATACGACTTCTGGTTGCTGAGGATCCCGTAACGCGAAGCGGTTAAACACGCCATCTCGAGATCAATAAACACCGTTAAACAAACCTGCTTGTGCACGAAGGCATCTTTTATGTACGATTCTAATGCTACAAGTTGGTCGTTTGTGAATCGCCCCGCCCTCAAGCCCGCTGGAAGTTCTCGAGAATAGCAGTGTAGTATAAAAGCAACCCGAGTCTGCTATTCGTCATCTTCTCGGGATGCTTGCACAGGCAGCTTGTAAGGGCGATGGGACAATAATTTGAGAGGGAAGACGGGCACTTCCCCTTCTTCAGGAAAGCAACTACTATAACCTCCCTCCGAAACATTGGAATGTGCCCTAAAAGCCACATTTTTTGTATGGTGTTGTATCACAGTGTATATAATCTTGTCTGCACCTGGATCGGAAGGCTTGCATGTGCTCAGAACAGCCTTGTGCTCATGAATCAAAAAAGGAGAATTGTAAGAAGCCCGCGACTTATTGTTGTACCGCAGGGACTTTTTTTCGCAAGACATCTTGTGTTTTATGAAAGCGTTTGTGTAGTATGCAGAACTGGAAACATATTTTAAGTGTTGTGCAAGACTGTTAGCCGCCATACGCGTCGTTTTGACAGCGCCGAACAAACTTTTACGCCTGTGCAGAAAACCTTATTGCAAGCACAGTCAAGCCAAGACCTGCGAAAAGAATCATGTCAGCCCGATGTTGAGTGCAAATCTCAGGTTGTGTACAGTACACCATTCAACCATTCAATTGTAAAAAGTGCTACATAAGGCAGGTGGGCCGTTGCATCAACGGCCGTTTGCGGAAACACGCCAATGTGCTCAATGGGTCTGTTGGCGGTCACCTTCCTGCGCACTGCAAATGCTGTGGCACTGGCTGCACGCCGTTGTTTGAAAAATGCAGTATTCTGGGTCGTTATCGGGAGCAGAAGGCACGCGAGATTTACGAGGCTTTTTGCATAGTTCCGCACGCTGCATACAATATTAGTGCACCGAGCGTCTTGCTCGTCGAGAAAGAGATCCGCCAATTGAAAACTTGAGACGTGTGTCCCGTCATTATTGCTGTACGTTTTTAGAAAAGAATTTAGTGCGGTTTTCCCTCGTTGCTTGTCCCCTACTCCTCCTTCTTTCTTCCTTGTTATTTTGGTGCTCGACAAGCACGTAAAAAACTGCCGCCTCTATGCATTAAATCAGTTGGTTCTTAGCAAGCGCGTCTGTTTGCCTGGGCACCGCTTCTTCCCGTTCGTTGCGCTGCCCCCTACTATCAAAGTTATGTACCAACCGGCTCAAGCTTCAACTCTCACGTCAATGGCTTCTGTCCTTCAAGCCAGTCGGTTTAGTTGGTCACTCAGCAATATTTCTGCTTCTGAGCAACACTTTTGCATTCTTATTCGTACGGATTCCTTTCCCAAAAATTTTCTCCGTTTGATTTCCACTTGGTGCTTTTCCTAATAATCTTTCCACATAACCTATTAGACCGCCTTTGCCAATCCCTTCAACTGGACACGCGTCATTGAAATCTTGGCACAGAATCAGCACTATCATTCCATATACTTAAAAAAACAACTACAACATTTGCCCTTCTTAGTAGTTTTTATATGACCAGAGTTTCACTTTTATTCACTTTCCAATATAGTTGTTTTCTCTCTCTTTTTGTTTTTGTTTCTGCTGTTCCCTCTTTTTTTTCGGAGGCCAATGACCTTTCTCCTCCTTCATGACTCTGATTTGTTTGGTAATATGCATGTATTCTACAAGTCTATGTAATAATTGTCTGTACTGGGAGAATGGATGTTTTGTATATAAATGCTCAAAAATATTAATAGCTCATATATCGCAGTGACCCCCATTGTAAGCCGTCCCTGAATTTCCGACCCCACCTGTATACTTCCACGGAGATTTATTTACCTCTAGCACAATGAAAACTTGAACTTGAAACTTGAACGTGAACTTAACCAACCAATCCAGGTCGAAGAACGCCAACGGTGTCGCAGCAATATCTTTTTCACTTCATTGCTCCAAAGAATATAAAGACAAAGGAAAATATTATGTTGGGCAACCATGGGCAAAGGATAAGCCGATCAGACGAGTTCTGCGCTACCAGACCCACCGACTCCTTCCAGGGTAGCACGGAGAAAGATATTCCCTGTATCGGGCATAGGCACTTCCTACGACTGATAATTAGTGCTCTATTATATGGGGGAATGTCTACGACGTGAGTGGCACAGTCCTCATCTGCACCCCATTGTTTGCTCCTAGCCTCATTCACTCGTTTTATCTCCACGCCCAAGCTGAGGCTGGCTGAAAAAAACGCGCCATACCATCAGGTCTACTCTTAATAAATCCCCGCTCACATTGGTTGTGTTTACGCGATCGGAGAACTACACAACCAGTTACTTGTATGTTTTTTTTTCGTTTTGGAAAGGTCCCACACCCCCTGAACTGGAAGCGGCTTGCAAAAATTATGCCAGGAAAGCGACTATCAAAAGTCGGAGTTGGCTAAAATAGTTTTCGCATTAAAAGCACAGGAAAGCGGGTTACTCAAGACGGGACCTGCAAATCTTGAAGCAGTGGAATGCAAGGGCAACTTAAACTGATGGCCAAACAATTATTACAGCGAGATGAGTCCGGTAGGTCAACGAATGGGCCACGCAAGCGCGAGGCTTCTATTCCGCCTGGCTCGGCGATCGCAATTTGCCCTCACGCGGACACGACGACTGGGGGACGCTGGGTGAGAGCCCATCACCAAACTACTGCCGCAATCTCCACCAAACCCCCCGAGCACTCGAGCCAATTTTTCCAGGAAGCTATTTCCTACAGCATGTAACGCCTGATAGCGTCTCTGTCACATTTCCGGCACTGTTAAGCGATAGCTAGCATAGAAAGCTTCCGATGCAGGGCGAAGAAAAAAGTGGCCGCGTATCTGCTCCTTTCGTTGCAAATGACGTCAAAAGACGATAGTCTTTATCGGCTTTTGCGAAGTAAATGCCTCCCTTCGCTTTACCGCTCACCTCTCATGTTGTTCCTCTTGCGTCGCGCTCCTCCCAAGGTAAAGACGCCAAATGTTTGCTTAAATCATTTTAAATTTCCCGCGTTCCACTGCTCCAAACCCGGTGTCTCGATGCGAACGCTGCCGTCGGCGAAAACGCACGTTAATCGAGGCACAAAACTTCAACGTTTATAGAACCGCGTTTCCGTGCTCCCTCGAGGTCTACATAGCCACGAGCTAGATAGGGTGCGGAGAAGCCCTGCGTGGCCTGATCCGCACCCGCACGCCGGATATTCTCAATAAAGTCTTGTTCTCTCTCTCTCCGTGCTCCACGTGCGTTGCAAGCAGAACGTGGAAACTATCTAGTGGAACCTTGCGTAACTGTTGCCGGTTGATTTCTTAAAATGGCGCCAGAAGCTATAGTGGCACGGGCGACAGCAGGCGACGGCGGAGTGAAGTCTTTTTCTGCAGTTGATGAAGTATTTAATTTCGCAAAAGTCAAGCATGTTTGAATTTTTATAAAGGAACACTGCAAATATCACTTCTGTATTGATTTGTTGTCTCATATTTGCGTAATGTCTTGTTCTTCTTCAACAATGTTGACAAGTATGAACATTACACCGGACCAAGACGGGTAGATTTAGTTGTGACTATATAAGACTATTGCGCAGGCAGTGTTTTGCTTTGGCCGGGTGGCTGAATCAAGTCACAGACAGACAGACGGACAGACAGACCAAAATTTCTGGGTTTAAGTAGCCCAAGAAAGACTATCGTCTTTAAAAGTGCACCACGAGAAAAAAAACGTGGGAATTCCGGTTGTTCCACGACAGCGTTACCGAGCAAAAGAAGACCGATGCAACCCCGGTTGTGTGTCCATGGTGAGCATTCGTATCCAGACCGAACTGCGTAATCCCCGCGGAAATGGCGCCCTCACGCAATCAGAGAGAAAGAAGAAGAGGAAGTTGCACGGAAATAAGGCCAGTGCATTGGGTGGCTGATGCAGATAACAGCCGGTGTCTAAAACAGCGAAAACGGGGTCTGCGTCTGCAGCAGGCTCCCTGATTCCCGTTTCCTGCGAGGAGTTCAATACCCAGTGTTTCCAAATTGAAACCGAAAGAAAATCAACTCAGGGGAATAGTAAAAATCACGTGGGAAACCACACAGAACTTAAGGTGCAGCGGTCTCACTTCTGTACGCCAGCAGTGACCTTTACCCTCCAGCCTCGTTTGCTCTTCTGCTCCAGCAGCGAGACCACACCGCGGAGTTCAGTTCCTCACTCGGAATCATTAAACCGAACATTAATGGTTCCGCATTGACAACTCAGCAGCTCTGCTTATGCGGCCGTTGTTTTCCTTCTTATCGTTGTAATAATCTTTGTTGGCTGGTACACGCACGCTGTGATGCCGCGACGACTACAGTCACACAAGGTTGCCCAAGATGTCGCACCGGTAGAATACACTGTATGCATGCTGTCTTGAAAAAGAATACCCCGCGTGAAGCCATTCCGCAGTTTGTCGGTTTTTAGCAACGCAGCTAATAAACACGAAGTTGTCCCCACAGACAGCAGTCTTTACACAAGCCGGTCAGGTGCAGTGGTCGGCATAGCGAAACGACCGCGGTCTACTCCGGTCTGCGCTGCATCATTAATCAGACGTAATTAGAAAACTTGTAGGGCCGTTCGGAAAATCCTCTGAGGAGATCATTAAACCCGCCCTGGCGCCGCTGTGCCAGCCACGACGACGTTTGCCTTTGCTCGGTACACGGCCACCGGGGAAGGCAGCAACCAGCAGGTGTGATCGGCTCGCGATGGTTCTTCTTACCTGCGCGAGGTGAACAATACAGACAATCAGAGGACCTTGAAAGGAACAAAACAGAGAATTTACCAATCTCTTTTTGCTAAACAGGCGGTAGCTTCATACCACAAGCTCTGACTACAACATGCGCACTTTGGTAAGGTACAGAGTGCCCTATACTCCAGGGAAGCTCAACCTAACTTCGTTAGAATACAATGACAATTAACTTGAAAAATTTTCGGAAGGAGTCAGTACTATTCCACCTTTTCACTGAAGAGGAAAAGCAAGAACGGACACGTGCTCGTTATACCGAGAGCCAATGACGGAGGTGGCACGCTGTAATTTCGCGAAAACGAGTGACCCGTTTTAGCATTGTTAATTTGTTGTGCGCCCAATGCACAGTGAAAACGGCACGTAAGTTGCGCAAAAAAACAGTATGGGTGCCACCTCGAAGTTTACTTCTGCTTTGTCTGCGTCACGCTGCTGTTGTTTTCCGTACGTCAATCAGGTTGAAAGGAGGAATGCCAGCAACCCTGATCAGTATGGTGTGTCAGGTAGTTAATACTGCCACGAGGAAAGCCACTCTGGCCTGGCTAAGGAGAACGTCATCAGGGCCATCACACCCCTATGCTACGTTCTTCTGTTAGTGTACTATACTCCTACCATACATGGTTTCGTAACAAACGTGATTATGAAAGACCACTGAACACAGTTTTGTGGCTTTTTGGCCCTGGCTACCCTTGCGCCATAAACACACACACACACACACACACATATATATATATATATATATATATATATATATATATATATATATATATATATATATATATATATATAGCCGAACAGAAAGATACGGGACGAGGGCCTCAGTAAGGACAAAGGTTGCAGTCCTTAGATTTTCGAAAGCTTTTATAGTGCCGAATGACATTTGTTCGTCTTTTTTTATGTAGTGATAAATCAGTGAAAATAGAGGTCGAGAAAAAACCAGCTCCAGGAAAAACGGCGGATTTTTGGTTGACTTTCATTTTCGTCTATTTATTACTTCGTCAAAAAAAAGACGGACATATGTCATTCGGCACTATAAAATCTTTCAAAAATCAGCCGTATAGCACTGGCAATAAGGACTGCAACTTTGATATATATATATTGTCACGGGACATGGCGGACAATGCCCCATGGTGTCAAGGCGCACCCTCCACATCAACGAGGGCGACGACGACGGGGAGGGTGTAGGTGGTGTGCAGCCTGCATGCGCGCTGTCCTCACCGCTTGTAAATAATGTAAATAAATTGTTCGCCTCCCTTATCTACCAAGGTTCGTATCATCTCTGTCCTGCCACCACGTACACCATGGGGCATTGTCCGCCATGTCCCGTGACAATATATATATATCAAAGTTGCAGTCCTTATTGCCAGTGCTATACGGCTGATTTTTGCTATACGGCTGATTTTTGAAAAACGGCGGATTTTTTCTCGATTTATATTTTCGCTTATTTATCAATGAATCAAAGAAACGTGACAAGCACACGTCATTCGGCCCTATTAAATATTTCGAAAAAAGCCGAATAGCACTGGCAATGACGACTGCAACCTTGATATGCATCTTTACCGAGTCCCTCGTCCCGTATCTCTCTGTTCTGCTACATGCATTACGAGGCACTGGCTCCAGCAGTTCGGATATGCCAATTGCTAACCCCGACCTCCGACCACGTTCTACGTGGCGGCCGCTGGGATATGCCAATTGCTAACCCCGACCTCCGACCACGTTCTACGTGGCGGCCGCTGGGAAAGATGACGTTCTACGTCTCCCGCGGTAGTCGAGGGGCGGCGCTAGTTGACCGGCCTCAGAGCTCTTGTAAATATAAACCCCCGCTTTAAAGTCGAGAGAGAAGCCGCCGTGGGATAGCGTAATGGCGAACGCACCGCACCGGTTATGCGGAGATGTGGGTTCGAGTCCCGCTCCCGGAAAAACGGCGGATTTTTTCTCGACTTATATTTTCGCTTATTTATCAATGAATCAAAGAAACGTGACAAGCACACGTCATTCGGCCCTATTAAATATTTCGAAAAAAGCCGAATAGCACTGGCAATGACGACTGCAACCTTGATATGTATATATATATATATATATATATATATATATATATATATATATATATATACCACAGAAATAAGGGTTGGCAGTCGAGAAAACCTCGGAAAGCAAAGGGGAGGATGTGGTAGATCATTGAAAATAGATTAAGAATTTGGAAAGAAAGTAAGAAAGTGAAGAAAAAATGCCCGCCAGGTGGGATCCGAACCCACGACCTCCAGAATACCGGTCTGGTGCGATAACCACTACGCTACCGGCGGGGCGATTTTCCCATTCACTTTCTGGGGTATTTATGTTAGGTATGTTTGTTTCCTGTGCTTGGGGGTGGTAGCCAGCGCCATTCGGACTAATCGGGGTGAAGGGGACCTTCTTTTTAACCCCCGGGTCGTGACTCGAGTGTCTACGACATGTCCAGAGTGGTCGACCAGCTTTGAACCCTCTTAAGCTCACTTTGGCACCAAGACTGCCAGAACAGAGGCCCTCGCTATGCATATAGCGAATCAGAATAGGAAATGAGGGGCTCGTAGAAATAACACAGAAATAAGGGTTGGCAGTCGAGAAAACCTCGGAAAGCAAAGGGGAGGATGTGGTAGATCATTGAAAATAGATTAAGAATTTGGAAAGAAAGTAAGAAAGTGAAGAAAAAATGCCCGCCAGGTGGGATCCGAACCCACGACCTCCAGAATACCGGTCTGGTGCGATAACCACTACGCTACCGGCGGGGCGATTTTCCCATTCACTTTCTGGGGTATTTATGTTAGGTATGTTTGTTTCCTGTGCTTGGGGGTGGTAGCCAGCGCCATTCGGACTTTTTCTTCACTTTCTTACTTTCTTTCCAAATTCTTAATCTATTTTCAATGATCTACCACATCCTCCCCTTTGCTTTCCGAGGTTTTCTCGACTGCCAACCCTTATTTCTGTGTTATTTCTACGAGCCCCTCATTTCCTATTCTGATTCGCTATATATATATATATATATATATATATATATATATATATATATATATATATTTTTTTTTTTTTTTTTTTCACCACTTTCTTTTCGACTCAAAAACTTCT
This sequence comes from Haemaphysalis longicornis, assembly GCF_048455015.1. NCBI lineage: Eukaryota > Metazoa > Arthropoda > Arachnida > Ixodida > Ixodidae > Haemaphysalis > Haemaphysalis longicornis. The sequence continues at coordinate 167,402,800 of NW_027526361.1, read as the reverse complement.
TCATCTCTTTCTATGACCCACCACAACCTCCCCTTTGCTTTCCGAGGTTTTCTTGACTGCCAACCCTTATTTTCTGTCTTATTTCACGGAGCCCCTCATTTCCCATTTTCTGATTCGCTACATGCTTAGCGAGGGCCTCTGTTCTGGCAGTCTTGGTGCCAAAGGGAGCGTAAGAGGGTTCAACGCTGGTCGACCACTCTCGACATGTCGTAGACACTCGAGTCACGACCCGGGGGTTAAAAAGAAGGTCCCCTTCACCCCGAGTAGTCCGAGTGGCGCTGGCTACCACCCCCAAGTGCAGGAAACAAAAACACCTTAACATAAATACCCGAGAAAGTGCTGGGGAAACAGCCCCGCTGGTAGCGTAGTGGTTATCGCACCAGACCGGTATTCTGGAGGGCGTGGGTTCGGATCCCACCCGGCGGGCATTTTTTCACCACTTTCTTTTCGACTCAAAAAATTCTTCATCTCTTTCTATGACCCACCACAACCTCCCCTTTGCTTTCCGAGGTTTTCTTGACTGCCAACCCTTATTTTCTGTCCTATATATATATATATATATATATATATATATGTGTGTGTGTGTGTGTGTGTGTGTGTGTGTGTGTGTGTGTGTGTGTGTGTGTGTGTAAAGATAAGGCCACCGTGGCTCATTGCGGCAAATTTGGAGCTGCGAATGCAATCGAGCTGTTTTCATCGAAAGACGTGGGAAATTGTACCACAATTTTGCTCCCATCGCAGAATACCTTCGTGGTGTTTCCCAGAGCGCGGACATCCAGAAGTCAACCTCGCACACACAAAGTCCCGCCCCCCTGGGGCGCACACGCCTCCAGCAGGAGAAGCTGTGCGTCCTCTTCTCGAGCCTCGCCGTCCCTGTTCCCCGCTACTTCTCGCCCTCTTTCCGCCTCCAGCCCCTGGGAAATATCGCGTCCGGAGCGGAGCTCGTTAAAAATAAGGCTGCCGCCGGACAGTGCCCTCGCGCGCCCGAGTCCCGCACAGGGAAGGGAGAGAAAAGGCGCTCCATTTTCTGTTCGCCACGGTGACCTTTTCGGAACTCGCGTCTGCGCTGCCAGGGCGCAAGATATAAGCCAGCGCCTAAGAACTTGCCTTTTCCCTTTTGCTCCTTCCCGAACATGGTTCTGTATATATTTGTACGCGCGCCTTGTTCCCAGTGTTCGAGGGCGGATAAGGGTCCAAAGTAGGCATGCACTGCCCCCCTCCCCCCTCGCCCCCCTCACCCAACCCCCCAAACACAGCACACAAACAGACTGGGTCATTGTGTTCGTTCCCAAGTGGCAAAGCGGGGTGCGACTGCGTTTGGACAAGAAAGAATTCCACTTCAAGCCTTGGGCGTCGACGCTGGGAGACAAGCGGCCTATTGGCTGCGGGAAAACGGTGTGCGCTGCTGCAAAAGCTGATCGGCGACGAGAATTTGCGTTTGGGGCGAGAAAGACAGTGTGCGAAGATTGGGAGCCCCCCGGGAATTCCGACTGTTTGCGATGCAGGGCACGCATAGTGGACACGATAGAAGAAGTTTGCCTCAGCTATTCAGAGTTCCCCATTCGCCGCTGCAGACGGGCCATTTGTTTCCGGCTGAACGGTCAGGACACTCAGAAAAAGAGTAAACGAGCATCAGACAGAACACATTCGGAGCGAAAATTGGGTGCGCTCGGATCAGGCAGAAACGATATTGCCTTCATGGCAATGCTAAAATACGACTATTTTCGTCGCTTTATAGCGTAGCCACGAATGCTCCTGAGCTAAATACCCCGTTGCAGTTAAAAACTTTGACTTGCTACGTGAGAAGGCTAAGTGATTTCGAAAGCAATCCTCACCACTTTTTTTGTACAAACAGCCAAAAATTGTCATAACGTGTCCGCTGACGCCACGTACTATTTCGACGCAATCGAATTCAAGGAATTCATCGCACAGCTCAGCAGCTGCTGTAAACACGAACTTCAGATCGAGAACCGTACTCGCGAAGACCCCTCTCTGAATTCTCCTCCGCCCAAACGCAGAGCAACCCCCGACGCTCCCGAAACAGCAGCTGAGAAAAGGTCACGAGACGAGCAGATAGACAAGCAGTTCGCCGCCCTCGAGCAGAATGCGGCATCCTACAGGCAAACTCTAGTAGAACAAAAGAACGAATACCTAGGACTCTATCAAGCGCTACAGCCAAATTTATCCACCCTTCAATCGAACTTGACATCTAGCATTGAGAAACTGCGCACCGAAATGCACACGTACATGAGAGACGTCCTCAGCCGCATATAATAACCGAATGGGATACAACCCATAACTACTCACTATGAGCCTGCCCAGCCATAAAGTACCAAGACCGTCAGGGTCTGGCAGTGGAACTGCCACTGCAGGGGCTTTCGAAAAAAGCGTAGCAACCTGCGGCTACACATTCAGTCGGTTGTCTCTCCCCCAGATGTCATAGCCTTACAGGAAACGGGCTCAATCGTTAAGCTTCCCGGGTACAAAACTCTAGATACTGAGCCAAAACAGCCCTACTAATCCAACGTAACATCCCAGCACAAAGGTCCCAATTCGGAATTGTAGAAATTCCCCATGACCTAATCACGATGTTCCCCACGAAAAAAGGAACCTCCAAGCTCTTTGTTCTAAACGTATATAGTAACCCCAAAGCGCAAACCCATAAATTTAACCTTTTATTCTCCCTTGCTCGGAAAGAGGCTGCCCCACATGCTCTAGTTGTTGAAGGTGATTTCAATGCACCTCACACAGCGTCCGGCTACCCCAGATGCACAAAAAACGGACGCGACCTCTGGGACCAGGTGCAAATCCATCATCTGACGCTAGAATCAGAACCCAAAACCCCTAGGATCGTTATCAGTGTTCAAAGAGACTCCACCCGGATCTCACATTCACACTTCACCTCAAGGACACCAAATGCAAATGAACGGTCACCGACACCTTTCTTGGGAGCGATCACTTTATTATCCAAACAGACATTTCCCTCACTCACTCCATCAAAGCACATCCTCGACAACAGCATCTCATAAAGTGGGGGGAGTTCAGGAGTTTCCGAGAATTGCATGATGAAACATTGGATAAGCCAACCCCATCTAATCTCGATGCTTTGGTTCAACAGCTGCTTGCAGACACACGAGCCGCAACCAAACAATACACCCAGAGATACCTTCGGAAGTCATAGACCCGCACCTAGAACACCTGTGGGAGGTATACAAAAGCATTTAAAAACGATAGAGGAGAGCTAAACACCACCAAAAACTACGCTGAAAACTCTCCGATCTAAAGAATAAAATTGAAAATTACACTCTCCCACTTTCCCAGGATCAATGAGGCCAAATCTGCGAACAGATGCATGGGCATGAGACGCACCTGGCAGCTTTTGATGCATCTTTTGAACCCGAACCGCTCAAAAATGGAACAGGTGCATCGCCTCACTAGCATCACCAAACAATTTTCAGGCTCGAACTTAGACCTTATTGACGAAGTCGAAGATGTTTACCTGCCCCAAGGCGCTTGCATTCCCCTTCCCCCATACCCAGGATTAGCTAATGCTACTATGAACGGTGATATAGCCGAGTCAGAGGTCAGAGGAGCCCTACAAAAGCTTCGGACACGGTCAGCCCCAGGCCCAGACCAGGTAACCAATAAAATGCTCAGGAATATAGATGAAAGCTCTATTACCTTTCTCACAGAATTTTTTAACGATTATTAGCAACAAGGCTCCCTACCTCAATCGTGGAAACACGCTAAAATTAATTTTATCCCCAAACCCGGAAAGCCATTGGCATTAGAACATCTTCTACCAATTTCCCTTACATCCTGTTTGGGGAAGCTCTTTGAACACATTATCCTCACGCGGCTACTCTCGTACCTTCGACGCTCCCAGTCTCTCCCACACTCCATGATAGGGTTCCGTGCTGGCCTGTCCACACAAGATGTTCTCCTCCCAATTTCCCGAGAAATAATGAGGCCGCCTTAGATCTAACTAAGGCATTTGACAATGTATCCCACGAAGCCGTAATGAACGGACTGCGGTCTATTAATTCGGTAGCCCGCACGTATAACTACATACGTAGCTTTCTATCCGGTCGAACTGCAATTATCAAAATTGGGGGCATTACCTCTGACACGGTTGAACTTCCATCCAAAGTAACCTCTCAAGGAGCGGTGCTCTCTCCTCTTCTATTCAACCTGGCCATACTAAACATTCACAATCGATAAGAACAAATTCCCGACCTCAGGTTCAGGCCGATGACATCACCTTATGGGTCACAGGCGGCAGTGATTCGCACATAGAGGAGATTCTGCGTGCAGGTGCCCAGGTCGTAGTAGAAGAAGCTGGTCGTTCAGGGCTTTCCTGCTCCCCTAATGAGTCAAAACTGCTCGTATTACCCCCAAAAAGAAATTGTAAAGTTTCTCCGGACATTGCAATTCAGATAGCGAACAGGCCGATCCCAGAGGTCCCTGTACTGAAAATATGGGGGATGACAATTCAGCGAAATAGAGCCAATACACAATTTCTACATAAATTGGAACAGCATGTCAACCAAACTATTGGGCTCATTAGGCGAATATCTAACCGTCGCAAGGGGCTCAGGGAGGAAGACAGGATCCGATTAATCCAGGCATTTGTTATCAGTAGGATCACTTACTCACTCCCCTACTTGAACCCCAGTAAAAGTGAATTAGAGAAAGTCAATCGCCTCATCCGCCGGGCATACAAAGCTGCCCTTCACCTCCCTCTTAATACGCCTACTGCCAGACTCGAGGCACTTGGGATGCATAACACGGCAGAGGAGCTCATCGAAGCCCATTTATCCAATCAAGTGGTCCGCCTATCGAAAATCGAAAACTCCCACTGGCCATCACATTCTCGAACAATTAGGAAAAACCACTCTCGATGACCTTGAAGCGAAATCTCCCCTCTCTAGCGACATTCCCTTCAATCTCATCATCAGACCTATCCCTCGCAACATGCATCCTATTCATGCTAAAAATTATTAATCGGCGCTAAAACAGGGACGAGAGGAACACGTAACTCACAACACGGTGCCGAACTTCCAACTAGAATTTATTGAAAAAGATGCTGCTTATATACACAAAACTAAAAAACTAAAAACGAGAAGCAATTGTCACGTCTAAATGCATCACGTGTTTAAAAAAGCCACTTCTTTATCAGTCAGCGATAAGGACGGAGTACTCATGCAGTTATCCCCTGCCTGTCTAATAAAAAGAGCTTCCATAATTTCGCGCTCAAGCCTTCCTCGTGCTTTCCGCAAGAACTTTGTCCTATCTAGCAGGGGGCTACACTTGGATCGTTTGCAGTGATCAGATAGGTGGCCACCAGCTTTATTTTCAACTGCCCAATTGTGCTCCCTTGCCCTCTCATTGAAGCATCTTCCAGTTTGCCCAATATACACTCTTTGGCAGCTCAGGGGAATTTCATAAACTACACCCATCCTGCAGTCGGTGTAGCGAACAGCGTGGCTTTTTGCACAGGGTTCAGATTCTTTCTTCGGATTTTTGCTCATCATTGGGCAAACTTTTGACAACTTTTCCGGGGCGCTGAAAACGACATTTACCCCGTACCTTTGCGCCATTTTCTTTACATTATGCGAGACCCTGTGTAAATACGGTATGACGTGCACCTTTTTTCTTTTTGCCAGCCTATCTAGTTCGTCAGGGCTATCTTTTCGCCTCACCTTCTGTAAAAGATCCTCACACACGCTCGAAATCAGCGAAGAAGGGAAATGGGCCCGGCTTAGCCTCAAAATCTGATCGTGGAAACTAGCTTCCACTTTGTGAACGCACGATTTTTTCAAGGCTTCTTGAATACACGTCATCGCTACACCCCTTTTTACTAGTTTTGAGTGCGCACTATTGAAGGGAAGAAGCTGTTTTTGCGCCCTCGGGCTGTACTGCCAGCAAACATGTGTGCCTCCTCTGAACGAAAGCTGCAAATCAAGGAAGCGGATTTTATTATCACAAGGCAACTCACACGTAAATTTGAGAGCTTTTGACGCCTGACTGAAGGTGTTAATCACATTTTTTACTATGAAATGTTGATGTGCTAATCCCCGATTCACTACAATAAGATAGTCGTCGACATACCTACAAATGGTGAGGTCAAGCGAACTATCTAAAGACAAGCTCACACGGCTGTCAAAGGCACTCAAAAACAAGTCGGACAAGATGGGGGCAAGGGAAGAACCAATACAAATTCCACTACGTTGAGCATAGTGTTTGCCCTCAAAATTAACCACTGTGGAATGCAGGTAAAAATCCAAAAGTTCCAGGAAATTGTCGCTAGTAACTCCCGTCACGCCATTGAACCTTATTTCACCATAATCATCAATTTTTTGCCGCAGGACACTGAACAGTTCGTCGTGAGGAATATTGTAGTAAAGGTCCTCCACGTCAAGTATGTACATTTTTAGCAGTATGTACCAACTCGCCCACATCAAGCTTTTGTTACATCCTATTCACCACGCGGGCCGTAGACAACAAAGGGTACGAGCTCGACGCAAACGTCTCCCGGTATAACCCGATGTAGTATATGTGGATGCTGCCGAATATAGGCGCTACAATGCCTACGCCATCGCTGTAATTAATGACCCCGATAACCCCCCCCCCTCACCTCCCTGACCGTTAACTCTCCCCACCCAGCCACGGCGCAGGAGGCTGCCATTGCGTTAGCACTCTCAATGAGGCCGACCACATCAATTATAATCTCTGATTCTAAAACGGTCGTTGAACATTTCGCTAGCGGCCTAATATCAACGCTGGACTCCAAAATTCTGCGACAAAATCCACCCAATTCCCCAGTAGAGCTTATCTGGACTCCGGCACACACTGGTCTCGAGGGAAATGAGGCTACCCACAATGCGGCTCGAGGACCTATGATCCGAGCCGGGGCCAGTCACGTCCCCTATCACGGGGCCAGAGAGGTGCAAACCGCTGTGGTCAACAGAGCTACCGAAGTCGCCACTCGGCTTAAGCTGGGGTCCACTACAGAGCCTTAGACCACAGAACGCTCAATAAAGTCTCTCTCTCTCTCTCTCTCTCTCTCTCTCTCTCTCTCTCTCTCTCTCTCTCTCTCTCTCTCTCTCTCTCTCTCTCTCTCTCTCATGCAACATATCTCAACGGCGCGGCTGAAAAACAAGAATTTAAAGGGGCCATACAGACAAAACACAAGTTTCGATCCTTACAAAATTACAAAATTGCCTTCTTAAAATCATACTGAAACCACTTTTAACGCACACTTTGCGCAAAGAAGCTATATAATTAGGCAAAAGGGCATGGCCATGCGACACACTAGCTCATTTACCTCAACCCTATGATGTCATATGTGCCCAGCTGTGCGGTTGGCTGAGTCCGGCAAAAGCAAACGCAAATTAGGCAGAATACAATGTCTATCCATTTTACAGCAGTAAGAATGGTGGGTAAACAATGAAGGTTACGAAAATACACGTAAACATAGCTGGAAGTACCGATGCGCACTCCTGTTGGTACTGGGCGCACTAGGCTTGTTTTAGCTGCACAGCAGTGAGTGGCTTTGGAGTTGTCTTAAACTACACTCGCCCATTGGCGTAAGTGACATTGTCTTACGTGACCCTGTTTGTCGAGCATACCCCATGTTTCACGGAACGATTACTTTACACAGAAACAAAAACAAGCCCGGGGAAAATATGCTCAAAAATGAAGCAACGGCGCACAACGGTCCACGGTTAAGTATGGCAGCGCCATCTAGAAGGACGGACGCTAAGCAAGGCTGTAGAGCCTATAGTGACGCAGTGGAAGTTCGTTAGAATACCCGCCCTTCTAAGTTCATGGCAGACGTAACGAAAACACACAATATAGCGGGAAAATCAAAACTTTAGCCTGAATTGATTGATTTCTCAGTGAATACGGCATCGTCTGCTGCCGGACCAGCGTTGTTTGAATAAAACAAACTTGTATGTTGTCCGCATGCCCCATTTAAGGGCTTTTTACGGGTTAAGTCAACGGCTCGGGAGCTTTGCTTCCGCCGCTCATTTTTCGAGGGCTCCGTCGCCTTGCGACTTCAGACGATTTGCTTAGCCATCCGCGTCGGCATTGCCCTCTGGAATATCTTGGGACCGTCTCCTACGCGTTGCGGTGCTGCTTGTTCCTGCCGCCGGTGAGGGGAGAATTGACGATGATGGTATCCGTTTTCGCTGCGAGTCCACTCGCTTGCTTGGCCACAATCTTCCTTTCCCTTACTTCGACCCGCCGCGGTGGCTCAGTGGCTAAGGCGTTGCGCTGCTGAGCAAGAGGTCGCGGGTTCGATTCCCGGCCGCGGCGCCCGCTTTTCTGATGGAGGCGAAAAGCAAAAACGCCCGTGTGCACGAGATTTCGGCGCACGTTAAAGATCCCCAGGTGGTCAAAATTAATCCGGAGCCCTCCACTACGGCGCGCCTCATCGCCTGCGTTGCGTCGGCGCGTTAAACCCCACAATCAATCAATCTTTCCCTTACTTCCCGTGCGCTAGGCTGGCATGGACGACCACCGTTTTGCTGCCACCTAGTTTAAGCGCGTGCTCGGGAGCGCACCGCTCTATTGGGCGCTTCAAAGGCACGTGGTATAGGGGCCGTTTGCCTGTCACAGACCCCGGCTCTCTCGCTCAACGGGCCATTCGTGCCTTTAGTAACGATACATACGTACATAATTACCTGCTCTAGGAAATGCAAGCAGGGCTTTTCACACCCAAGCTGCGTACCTCTACCGCCCAACGGGTTCATCGCTGCGGGCACAAACCATCTCCTTGGGCAAACACGCCAAGGCCTAAGACGCCTAGCACATGCGTCCGGCTAATCAGACGCACAGCAGAGGCTTCAGGAATCGTCTAGGGAAACCAGAAAACAAGCATCGAAACCGCATTATGGACGATAAGGCGCCTGCGAACAATGGGACCCCCCCTCCCCCGCACCATGTGTTCCCGGTAAAAATCATGTTTGCAAATTATCTCTGAAGGCTAGGCAGGACTAGTGCCACTAGATAGAGCAGCTCTTGCCCAAGACGACGAGCGCATGCGTCAGGCTAGGCAGGGCCGAGCATTTGCCGCATCTTTGGATACACTTCTGCAGCTGAAACGCTGTTACACGCGTTATCTTTGATTCGCATTCGGAACGACGTCAGTTGTGGGCAGCCGCACGGAGGCAGGACAAGCTAAGCCCGCCAGAGTTGACTGACTAAAAAGCATAAACAACAAAATGGCCCATGAACCGTCGCGGTGTAAACAAGTGTCACGTAAAGCGAACTGGCGGCGGCACGGAACAACTGGAGAAAAGAGGGCCGACACCCCATACCCTCATCTAGGGACACGAAGCTAGGCGCACGAAGCTGTCAACTTCGTGCGCCCGCCATCTTTAAATTTGGGTTCCTGCCACCTAAAGCGCAACCGAACACTAAGGCAGGTAGCCGAGCGTGCACAGAAACGTTGCTATCGTATTATTCCCCGATATTAGAGAAGTAATATCGCCATCGTGATCTCCGAGCTATCTGAACACCGAATTAAGGACGGAAAGTTGGGGTAGTTGGTTAGACGATAACGGGTGCATTTTACTAGCGCAAAAGACGGACCACACGAGTAAGAAAAACACAGGACGAACGCTAGACATCAACGGGATTTATTAGAAAATACACATACACACCATGACAGCGGCGCACGCGCAGGGGATAAAAGAGAGAGAGAGAGAGAGAGAGAGAGAAAGTGACACTTATTAATCAACACGTGGCCGGGTTAATATTTGCTGAAGGAACCTCAGTACTTTAGTGGACAATGCCACAGAAGGGGTGCTGATACACTCGTCTTGATGGATGGAATATGCCTCATATATTTCACGTTCACGTTGGGAGCGTGCCCTGCGCAGGACCTGTGTTTTTTTTCAATTCTGGAGTACATTCTGGAGACCCGCGGTGGTCCCTTACATCCACCAGCTCTCGCATCGCCTCAAAAAGGTGGCGGGAAAATGCGGTGTGCCCGTTGTGTTTTCGGCTCCCCACAAGATGGCGAAAATGTGCCACAAGGTGAACAATGAAACGAAAAGACCTGAGTGCTCGAAGAAGCACGCCACGCGCTTTGTGCAGTACTGGTGTAGTTTATCGCATTGCGCTGCACTGTCGTAAATGATACATCGGTCAGACGAGGCGATGCCTGAATGACAGGCTTAGAGAGCATCGCTCCGCAGTATTGGCTGTAATGGGAGGGGGCACTTGGCCGACCATTGTCGCAGATGCAAATGTACTCCAGAATTGAAAAAAACACAGGTCCTGCACACAAAACACAAGTTAGCCTGAATGGGAGTCTCTTGGTTGGAATACGTCTTTTAAACTCCTCACGACAGGCGGCCTGCTCCCACGTGTGGTAGTATGATGGTGGAAAAACTGCCAGGTTACACCGGGGGCCACAAGCCGTCGTAAATAAGCGCATTTACTACGGTTGTACCTCTTCACAAAAAGCAGTATCTGGCTGTGATTACTGCATTTGTCCTAATGGGAGTATCAAAAACTCCCACGCCTCCTCCATTTCCTTCTCCTCCTCCTTCACCCCTTCCTCCTGTACGCGTCTTTACAAAATGGCTGCCAGTTGGTGTCATGTGTCGTGTGAGCTCCAGCGTCCCCGAAAATTTATTGCCAGTGTGAACTTGCGGCCGCACGAACGGATGTGAAGTGCTTCCCAACAACCGAAGCTCGTTGCGAACATTGTGGAACCAGCCTGGACTTACGTGCGACGGACTGCAACGTCGCCTCCGTGTCACCGACCTTCGAGCCGACGGAATACGCCTGCGAGCCGACGCGAGGCCTAAATGCAGTGATCGTTGAGAGTGGCTCGTTAAAAACAACGCGGTTGTGCCTCTGCGAGGTGGTTGAAGGTAAGATTTTTCACGATTTTTATTGTACCCAACATTTTGGGAGACTTGTGCCCCATCTAGCGTCAAATAAAGTCAACGTGTTTCCCGCGCAACTGCACGGGCGATTCTCCGCCACTGGAGGTGATTGTTGTGCGTGAAAGACGGCACCATGCCCGGAACGTCATTGGGGAGGCCGAACGGTGTGAAAGCAATGCGTATTTGCGTGGGTCTCGAGCAGAACACTCACTCATTCACACTCGCAAGCAGAATGAAAACTGTCCGAACTCCGGACGGCTGTTAGGCGTTTTTGTCAGGCTGTGTCTGTGGCTTACTAGCAGGCGAGGGTGAAGTTGGCCGGTCAAACGTCGCAGGGCGGCCGCTTTTCTTGAGAAGTAGGTGTGGTGCCAGCCGCGCCTGCTACGAGGAGGGTGACTGCCGCGTGCCGCCGTCGATTAATTGCTTTCACTGGAAAGGGAGAAGGTCGGGGCCCCGTGGGAGCTCTCCGTACGCTAGGCGCGTGTAACTATAACCAGCAAACGTCATTCGAGGGAGCATTATGTAGAGTCGACAGACGACTGCTTATTTTATTTATTTTTTTTTGAAGGGGGGCAGGCGCAGGCGTCACACCGACAGAAATTTTTCCTTAACTTTCGGTGAGGGGAGAGAGGGGCAGTGCGGGGGGGGTAAAACCTGAAGCTCGTTCCCAGAACACTACACGCAAGGAAAAGAGGGAAAGGAAGCACCTTTTTGAACAGCAGAACACTTCGTTTTGACGAACTAGTGAGCGCAGGTGTCTCGGACAGAAGTGAAATTTTGCGTAGCTTGAAACAAACATTCAGACATTACGGAAAGTTGGACACAAGAGTGACAAGTTCAGCGTCTTTACAGTGCCGTTCCTTTTTTTTTTTCCAGGTCAGATGCCCAAAATGCTTATGTATTTGTTACCGCAGATTTAAAGCGTTTTGCTATCCCTCTAATGAACGTGCTGCTGTGTCTTCGAGGGGAACGTGCCAGGGGGTGCGGCAACGTCAGCGGGAGGCAGGTGCAAGCAAACAGCGCACCGCCGACATGCTGACCTCATTGTTTGCAAATAGCTTAATTTTTTTTTTGTTGAGGAGTGTTCTAGTAGATAAAGTGCTTACCAAGATACCTTGTGTTCTAGATGTAGGTGTTTTGTTGATTCAGTGTTTTTATTGTCTTATTAACGTGTTCACACGTATATCGTATTCCTGTAATTTTTATGCAATAAATTGACTGTGCAGAAAACAAACTTTTCACGTTTCGCCATTCAACGTTTGAAGCGGAAAAAGAGTAGAAATTACGTGATCCCCAACGAAAAATAAAAATGCGGCCTGTGCCCTTATTAACAACTCCCAAATGCAGTAATAAATTCCACTGCAGCGCATATATACGAAGCGCACAAAAACACACACAAAAAAACTCCCCCCACCTCCCCGAAGGGGATCGTGCGGAAATGCGAATGCATTGGGTGCACCGATGAGTGCGCTGCTGCAAGCAGTCACGGAGAGAGTCACGCGCTCCACTGCATTTATATATATTTTTCCGAGCGCAGCGAGCGGGGAGAGGGTACGCGGAGAGGAGAGAGAGACCCGCGCAACACGCCCGCCCCGCGCGCGAGCTCTCTCCGCCGAGCTCCGCGATGCGAGCGCCCTCACACGCCCGAGCGCGCTGCTCCTTTCCACTCACTCTCCGCTACTCCGCCGGAGCTCCGCGATGCGAGCGCCCTCACACGCCGAGCGCGGTCCTCCTCTCCCCTTGCCCTCCGCTACTCCCGCCCGAGCTACCACACGCTCTGGTTGCTAGGCGCCCCACAGCTGTTGCTAGGCGCACGCCGGCCAACGCACGACAACCCCCGACTAAGAAATGCATTCGCATTTAAAAAAAAAACCTCGAATGCAGGTCAACACTGCTCCCAATGCGCCCCCTGAAAACTCCCAGTTGGAGGAAACAATACACTCCCAATGGTACCCCTGGAAACTCCCATTGTAGTGGCAGTAAAATGAAACTCCCATATGCTACTGAAAAAACTGCCGAAATAATGGGAGTAAGGCGAAACTCCCATTGGAAGGAGTTTTAAAAACTCCGAATTGGTACTGAGTTATGACACAAGCCATTTACTCCCAATCTGGCTTATTTGTGTTCTCTGTGTGCGCAGGGCACGCTCCCAACGTGAACGTGAAATATATGAGGCATATTCCATCCATCAAGACGTGCGTATCAGCACCCCTTCTGTGGCATTGTCCACTAAAGAACTGAGGTTCCTTCAGCAAAGATTAAGCCGGCCACGTGTTGATTAATAAGTGTCACTTTCTCTCTCTCTCTCTCTCTCTCTCTCTCTCTCTCTCTCTCTCTCTCTCTCTCTCTCTCTCTCTCTCTCTCTTTTATCCCCTGCGCGTGCGCCGCTGTCATGCTGTGTATGTGGATTTTCTAATAAAGGAGATCGCCGCTAGGTGGCGACTAGTATGGATGGCGCTCCCGCTGGCTCTGTGTTTTTGCTGCACTAAGTGCGGTTCAACCAACCCCAGTGACCTACGAGCTACACGATCGTGCTTCTAAAGTGTTCCGCTACACCACGGTGGAAGTCCCACCTTGAACCGCCCTCCCGAGAACCTTCTGTGAGTCACGAAGATTCCTTGGTGAGCTAAGCCTACCCAGCGACATGTCATCGCTGCCGCCGCCGCTGCTGCGGCCCGCGATGCTGGGCCGCCAGCAGGGACCTCAGAAAGGCCCCGCTGCCACGACGTCGCGTCAGAAGAAGAAACTTTCGGCTGAACAGCGCATCGCAGAGGTGCAAACTGGCTCATCATCACGACCACTAGTCTTGACCGGACGGCCCCCAGTCCCTCCCGACCAAGACACCCAGATGGACCATGATCAACGCGTTGAAGACAGCGGGGATAGTGATCCCGGACCTGTCTGGCAACGCAACCAGACGAGTGCCACCGCAACTATAACCAAGACAGACCGGGTAAGTCGGCCCCGTTTACTACTCACGCTCAGACCACTGACCAAAGAAGAGATCAGAGACATCCCTAAAGGCTCCTTTGCACACCTGATCGGCATTACAGCCCCTAAGACCTACCTCTCTGAAATCGCATCTCACAAATAAGATGTTGCCGGCAATTGTATACACATTACAGTGTACGATAAGGAACACGCCCATCGTTTCGTTCAGACCACAAGTGTACAAAGTCGTCACAATGGCAAAATTATCGCTATCCCCGTCGAGGTCAAGGAATCGTATCACCTCCCGAACACGACACGCGGTGTCTTCGAAGTCGAACCGAATGAGTCTATTGAAGACATCCTGAGGTGGCTTCGATGGGAGCAAGCTAAGGTGCTTAGCGCACAACGAATAGGCAAGACCAACAGAGCAGTCGTCACTTTTGACTCTCCAACCCTCCCTAAAGCGGTGAAGTACTATATGGCAATTGTCAAGGTAACAGCCTACTCCCCGAAGCGTATGGTATGTTACAATTGCCACCAGATCGGGCACGTGGCGAAACACTGCCCCCCCCCCCCAGCGTCTGCCGCGCATGTGGCAGGGATCATGATGGAGACCAGGAATGCGCCCCCACCGTTTACTGCGTTGCATGCAAAGACGTCGGTCACATAGCAGTCAGCCCGAAATGCCCAAGCCGTATCCAACTCCTTCGAACACACCAGGTAACGACGCAGCCCGTGGTATTTCATGGGCTAACAGAGTGGCAGAGTCCAGCAGCACTACGGCCTCTGATAGAGAGCTCCCCGTAGCCTCGAAGCAAGATCACCAGTCCTTGTCTTTAACTGCGTCAGTCAGCGCAGAAATGCTTGCTCAACTTGCCTCTTTACGCAATGAACTCGAACAACTCAGGAAAGAGAATCAAGAACCCAAAAAGGCCTTACCGAAAAGACAAAACCAACACATCCACCCCAGCCACAGTCCACGCCTCCCAAAATTTCTTCAAGACGTAGCCGGAGCCCCACCTTTAAGCGCACGCCCACATCTCAGTCCAGAATCGACCCTGAACTCAAGGAATTGCTCAACATTATCCCATCGGACGTTAAAAAAAAACGGGCCGCTCGACAAGAAGACATTAGCAAAATTCGTAGCCTTCTAGAATCTCATGTAACGAAAAGAACGGCAATGATACAGACCATGACAAGTAAGCTACCGCAACAAAACCCCAAAGAGGAACCACCTCGCAAAATTCCACCACGTACAATTGCGCAAGGTCAGTAGTAGCTGAACCCACCCATAGTATTACAATGGAACTGTCGAAGTTTTTTGCAAAATTCACCAATATTACTGCAGAAGATTCAACAACTTAAACCGCTGTTTATTCTCCTTCAAGAACCCCGAAGCATTCCTAAGGTCAATGGATATGTTACGTATTCGGACCCTGTAATAACATGCAAGCTAACAAGCCCCCGAAACTCTGGTTCGACAAGAAATTGCATGTCATCAGATCAAACTCCCTGGACTTACATCGCAACAGCACGAAACAGTAGTAATCCGTGGCAGACTACCTAATGGCAAAACAGTTCTTCTCGCCTCGTCTTACTACAGGCCGATCACTGGATCTGCTCGACACACCTATTTTCAATGGGTCACAGAACTCATGCACCAATATCCTGCCACGCAGACAATAATTGGTGGAGATTTTAACGCCAAAAATACAACGTGGGGCTACGCAGCTACGGATGTTAGAGCAAAACCTTTGTAAGAAACGATGGAGATGAACAATCTTATGCTGTCAAACGACCCTTTCGAAGCAACGAGAATAGGATTGCATGCTTCCCAGAAAGACACCTCTCCAGACTTCACCTTTGCGTCTCCGGTGCTAGTAACTACGTGGAAAGCATTCGACACCACGTGGGGCAGTGATCACTTTCCAATATCAATTTCCCTTCGTGGTAATCGAATCCGGACGGCAAATACTTTGGCACTGACGAACTGGACCTCATTTCGTGGAATTCTCAACGGATCATCAGACCCAGCAACAGACTTTCATACTTTCATAAAGCGTATGCAGAATGCTGCCCAAACCTCTAAAGAGTCCATAACATGCTCTGAGGACACACCGGCCATGGACGGCCACCTAGGAAACTTGTGGAACCGAGCTAAACACCTAACTCGTAAATACGAACGACTAGGGAAACGCCACTTCGACCTAGTGAAACTAAGGCACCAATACAAAGTGATTCAAGAATATCAGAAACAATTGGCTCATGAGAACTGGCAAGAGCTATGCTCAACTTTAGGCAAAGAGCGCAAACTCTCGAAGCTTTGGAGAAACTACAGAGGCATGGCAGGAAAGGGCAAACAACGTCTTCCCCTCTTCGCGACGCTCACGCCCCACAACACCCCGGAGGTAGTCGAGCGGGAGATTATACCAACGCTTTTCCCTTCAGCAAGTACGCAACCCCGCACGTACCTACCTATAATCGAACTAGACTCGGACGACTCAGCTTTAGACACCCCTTTTACGATGGCAGAACTTCGCACCTCCATCCGACAAAGCAAGGTGAAATCATCCCCAGGACATGATGGAGTCACGTGGCAACACATCCGTAACTTCGACGAGCCTCAGCTAGAACAACTTCTTGGCCTTATAAATCATTCCTGGAACACAGGAGAAATTCCTGACACCCTGAATCTTTCCCTGGTTAACCTCATTCCAAAGCCTGGAAAAGACCCTTTTGTCATCTCCAACCTTAGACCCATATCTCTTACACACACGTTATGCAAACTGATCGAACGCCTGATTAACAATCGGCTACAATACCATTTGGAATATGTGAACCCATGGCTAAACCCGTCCCAAACTGGCTTTCGTCCGTACCTAGGGACACACGATTACCTCTGGCTCTTACGACGGGTAATCAACATATCCCCGTACGACCGCGGACTTCCCGACTACGTCCTTACTGTAGACCTTCGGAAAGCATTCGACAGAGTAGATCAAACGACGATTTTGACTGAACTGGCCCAAGCCTTCCTCAGCAAAAAAGCACAAGTTTGGGTTCGTAACTTTCTCCACAACCGGCCCATTCAACTCAGCAGCACGCTCCCTGGATGGATACCCAATACCTACTACAACGACAAAGGTGTTCCACAGGGATCTATACTCGGACCCGTACTCTTTAACATCGTCATGGCAAAGTTAGCCAAAACTTTAGAACAAGAAACGTCAGCCCGTTTGAGCAATATACGCGGACGATATTACGATATGGACGGAAGGTAGAGACTACTCGTCAACATCCGACATGCTGGTTGAGCTGCAGGCGGCGGTGAACAGCTTCGAAGCATGCATATCGAAACTTGGCCTAGAACTCGCCCCAGAAAAGACAGCACTTCTAAAGGTATCAAGCGATACCAAAACGCACACCGTGGACCCTGCTCTACCGTACATTGGAGACACAACTATCCAAGCGACACGTGGCCACGTACGCCTCCTTGGTCTCCCACTTGGCAGTAACAATAGTGCTAAGATATGGTTAAAAGAACTACGACAGAAATGGAAACTCATGCTCAAATTAACCGCCAGGCTGTCTAACAAATATGGTGGCGCAAGTCAACAGGCATGCTTCTCCATTGCCCGGACAGTTGCAATTGGGACTCTCGCATATGGAGCGCCAGTATACAACCAGAACAAAACGAACACAAAACAGCTTCGGGTGCTCCATAGGGCCACATTGCGTACCATCACAGGCCTACCAAAACATACAAAAACAGAAGCTCTTGAGCGAGCGGTTGCGCTCCCTTCTATAGACGTAATCATGAAAGAAACTCGTGAACAGGCAGACACCAAACGTGGGCTCACCCGACAAGGGCTCCTTCTTACAGCCTGGGACGAGCAGAAGCCTATCCCGGTCATCGACCTTCCCATCCCTTTAGCGCCCTGGACAATCTCGGAAAACATCACCAGCAATCTCCCCAAACGGCAACAAGATCTAAACGTAACAAGAACGGCAACAAGATCTAAACGTAGCCTTCACTTGGAGAAGTCCAAACTTCCCAATGAGATCGACATCTATACCGACGCCAGTGTGGCAACTTCGCATATTGGCGCAGCATGGACCTGTCCTGAAAACCCATCCCTTGGAGGTCAACTCTCCCTCAGACACGATGGTGCAACTGCACTGGAAGGGGAACTCCATGTCATCAATGGTGCCCTTAATCATATTTGCTACGACCTCAATACCCGACCACCAGCCAAAATACGGATTCTAACGGACTCGTTCGAAGCAATTAAAGAACTTCGCAAGCCACTCTCCCTCAAACCCATCGGCAACTCTATAATCTTACACAAAGAACTCCTCAAAAGCCACAACGTGCACATCAGAATTGACTGGATTCCAGGCTACGCAGAGACCGGCCCAGCTAACCAGTCCGCCCACGAGGTGGCACAGGAGTGTTTGAACTTTACGCCTCCACTGGTTCCCCTTTCAGCATCCACACCCACTCCTCCAGCCCTCCTACTTCTCCGACTAAAGAAACGTAAAAGACAATGTTACCAACAGGTTACACCCCCTGGATATCTTGCCAGCATTGTCTCCTGCAGCAGATCCGAGGAAGTATTCATTAACAAGCTGTGCGCGGATGCCGCCTACACTCCTTACATTACCCAGAAATAGACAAGATACCCCAACACATACCCACGGTGCCCCTACTGCAACACTGACGTCAAATCAGATCTCCACCACCAAGTGTGGACGTGCCCACACTTTGCCAAAGATCGCCCAGAGAGTTTAACAACGATTATTCCCGACACCTTACCACATGAAGCACATACTGGATTAGACGCATCTTTATTACGAACAATTGCCGCTTTTGCAGTTAAGAGTGGTCTGGCGCGAGTAGTCTAACTGGGGCCGACCCCGGTGAAGACTTCCAGGCTCCCATAACACGAATCCCCTCTTTGAATACGGACCTTGATTAGTAATCCCCTTCCTTCCATCCCTCTCCCCACTCTACGGCAAACGCCCTCCTCGCTCCAATAAAAAGACTCAATCAATCAATATAATGAATCCAGTTGATGTCTAGCGTTCGTCCTGTGTTTTTCTTACTCGTGTGGTCCGTCTTTTGGGCTAGTAAAATGTACCTATTATCTATCTGAACACCCCTGCATTTTGAACACCACTTCTGATTGCCCGCTCGTGTGTACACGGTGGCTTTAGCGAACATAGCCCCATAACTCAATCAGACCCGATAAACAGGTTTTAGTAAGTACTGCATTACTTACAGTGTTGTACACGTTCCTCCAAAATAGAAACGAAAGCTCGTTCCTCGTTCCTTGCCAATTTTGCAACGAGTTCCCGTTACAAGTTCCTTTATTTCGAAAGGAACGCGTTCCAGTTACACTTCGAAAATTGGAACGTGTCGTTACATTAACGTTACAATTATGTTTTTAAATTAAAATATAGTGTCTGATAATCCTGGGTCGAAATTAAGTGAGACCTTTCAAACTCACATCGAACTACGTACATTATACGAATATTAACACCACCGGCAGCAGATTATCTGGAGATAAAGATAATCAAAAGAAACGCTCCTAGGCGAATTTTTTCAGGGAGCACCGGACAAACTCCAGACGGCTCGAGGACATTTCGGTGCAGGATAATTCGGTGCGGAAATTTCGGTGTACGCACATATCGGTGTACGGACATATCGGTGTACGGGCGTTTCGGTGCACGCACATTTCGGTGTACGGACATTTCGGTGTACGGACATTTCGGCGACCAAATTATCCGGTGCTTGCCTGTTTGCGACAGCCGTTATATTTTTATTTCCGCTTGACTTGGGTTATGGGGAACAATCTGGAGCAGTGAATTTATTTTTTTGATTAATGCCATGTTCGATCTTTGCCAGGTATTTTTAGAAATTCTACATTTATATATTTTTGTTTAATACCTCTTCCTGGGGACACCTGTTATGCAGACGATTGAATTCTTTAGCACACGTTTTTTTTTTTTTTCATTTATGACAGGTTCTTAAGTTATATTCGCTCTTTGTTAGCTAAGACAAATAATTACCTGTGTTTACGATGGTCTACCGGCTCTTTTGTATTTTTTTTAAATTACACACCCTCAAATTACACAAATTACATGCACACTTTCAATATCCAAAAAGTAACAAACATTATCTAGCCCCCCAGAATGAAGAAAAACTTATGACGAGTATTACGTAGGCTGGGCTGCCTTGCTAAAATGAATTCACGAACACTGGTCTAGGATATTGTCGGGGAAAAAAAAACGGGGATTTTGGAAATCAGCCGCAGGTTCTAATGTCCTAAATGCTGATTAAGCGCGTACCGGTTGGGCATACAAATTCCACCCATTGTGTTCGGGACAACCAACCTTCGTTTAATGTTTACAAGCCTACTTTTACCACATTTTATTTCTTTGTTCTAGCGCCCCTCCTCCCGCTCCCCCTCTCACCTCCCGCCTGTACGCCCGAATCTCGACCAGATTTCTTTTTCAGCCATATAATTTTCGGTTTCCCCGGAAAATCCTACTGGCGTCGTGGAGTTCATGGTCTCCGAAGCATCACCGCAGTGATTTTTTATTTTTTATTTAGAACATACTGCTAGCATTCTAGTTGAGGCTTTTGGAGGAATTGGGTGATACATTCACAACAATGACATAGCATACTTCCCCGTTTAAAACAGAGAAAAAGCTTTACATTCACCATGGGGGCACAAAACCTCTATAATGTGACCCAAAAAGCCACCCAAAAAGCCGCTGAGAACACAATGGCCAGTATCGTTTACTGCCTACGCCCTTCCGCGCGTCGCGATCATATCGACGGCGCCCCCACTCCAGGAATCGCTTTTCCTGCGCCTTCAGTCGCCCCCTTGGGAATTAACTCATCAAGTCGCGCATATCATGGACACCCCAGGTATACATCGCTTCCTCCCAGTATAAGAAGCAAAAAAATGAATAGGCTAGTGTGACGAGAGCGGCAACAGTCGTCTTCAAGTTTTCGAAGTCCAGTCGACGAAATGGTGAAGCACAAGTGACACCCCTCTCTCTCTACTTAGGGGGATGATTGCCGGCGGGGCTCAGCTTTCCCCTCCCCTAAGTAACGCCACCGTAAGTGCGATCGTTGGTTTGTCAGTTTTATGTAAAACTGACACCGAATGCCACGAAGGCGAGATTGACTGAGAGAATAATTAAAACGAAATGCACACGCGCCTAATCAACCTCGTTTTTCTGTTGTTGTTTTTTGCGGAAGTCTTGATGGGGGGTGGAGGAATAGACTAAAAGCAGCAGCGTCTTGCACCGTTGGGTGAAGTGAAAGGAAAGCGCTTTGGTAACAAAAGTATTAGGGTTGTTCACATGAATGTTAAAATACAAAAAATGGTTGAACGGATCCAAATTAACAAGGTTAATGTTTACCATCTGCTACAGAAATTGGGTTTCACGTGGCAATGCTCCGCCAGGGTTTAGCGTTCGTTTCCACGAACGGCGGCGCAAGCACAAGTCTCGAACGTAAAATCATATCAAGTCACGAAATTGCAATATTAAAGCTAAAATATTCGAGGAATGCCTGGCACATCCCCTCACTCAAAATTTCTGGGCCAAGACGTCGTTCACGAAAATGCCCGTGCACAGAAATGTCCACAGTGAAACGTCCTGGACCGAAATGTCCGACACAGAAATGGCCACCGGGACCGGTCTGCTCCTGAGCGCGCGGAAGGGCGAGTAGGAAGGGTGCGGAGGCACGGACATGGCGAAGGCAGGCCCGCGGAACTAATCCCCCTACCGCGACGAATGCCCAAGTGCCCAGCCGGGTCGCCGGGTCCCCGTCAACCCAGTAACAACGCATACGACAGAACGGACGGACTGCTAAAACTCTATTCTTTCCCCGCCAGGGAACAATTCTATCGGCCAGACGCGCATTCTGGCCTCCCTAGACAAACGATGAAGCGTAAAAAGCATTCTCGCGGCTACGCTATTGACCCGTCGAAAGCCGCGTAAGCAAACAGCATGAAAGCAAGCACAAGCTGCGGCCTGCTGCGTGGTTATTCTTCTGCCTTTGACCTTCGAGGAAGCACGCACGGCTGAAGGGCGTGCAAACTGACCATCTTATAGGAAGAGAAACGCAGTAACCCTTTGTGGATTTTTGTACTCGAGCCTTGGCATCAAAAACAGCCAAATCCTAGCGATGTAACTGCAGGAACGCCGTTCCTGCCGTTCCTTCGAAAACGTAACGAGTTACCGTTACAGTTCCACCGACCCTTAATGGAACGGTGGCGTTCCAACGTTCCTCCAAAAAGGAACTAGTTCCAGGAACGCCGTTCCTTGTAACGCCGTTACGTATAACACTGATTACTTATTCGGTATCAGATTCATGGCGTTCGAGTGGCTTCGAACGAAATGCGCAACACTACCGTCCACTCTTGCTCACGAAGGAGCCAGAACGGAAGCGAAAACTCATGCAGAAATAACAGCGAGAGGTCAAAGAAAATATGCAGCAGGCAAATAAACGCTCGTGGTGATCTTAATAATTCAAGCCCTGGGCGTAGCTGGACAATGCAGAGCGCAGTGTGCGGACCAGAGCACTCGGAACAAACACGTGCATTTAATGGACACACCATCCGGTGAATAAGTGAAGCGCAAGCCTCATGCATCTTTCAAAAAGACAGGAAGGAAGCATAGAAGCGCAGCCCGCTCACACAGACCGACAGAAAGAAGGCCCCGACTGACAGTACAATCTCATCATCCAGGCCCTACAGGGCGTCGGGGCAAGAGACGCAGCGAGCTTCCGCCACCACACTCTAAGAAAAATTGCCTCCATCTCCCCGCGAGGGAACCCTGGTGTGATGCGGCGCATCTGGGGGTTCAATTGGCGTTTCCATTGGGTTGAAGGAAAGAAGACCGCGCAGGAGAGTCGCGCATGCGCGCACATGCGCACCGGAGCAGCTGTTAACGCAGCGTTAACGCAGCGAAGCGCGCGCCAACCAAGCGCGCCAGCTGTCGTTATGCTAATGCGCCAGAGTGAGAGTGTTGCACACCGCTGTGGGAGAGGCGAACGGAGGAGGGCTGCGGACGGATGCCGCCACCGCCGACGACGACGCAGGAGGGACATGCCTCAGAGCAAGAGATGCGCCGCATCTAAAAAGCGGAGAAAAGAATTGGCGCAGCTAGCACTAGTGGCGCAAGGCTGGAGAGCAGCCGAGGTAGCGGCCACCCTCCCTTCGTCGGAGGCCCGGATGTTGCACCTGACATGGATTTCGACCTAGCAGCTGAAAGGCCTCCATGACGGACATATCTCACAAAGTGGACCGCTCTAGCAAGCGCTAGAAACCTCGGCAACCGGCTTCTCGAACTGGGTGTCTGTAGCACGAGTTCGGCGTCTCTGCGCCCCACTTCAGGTGCGAACGCGCGTGAACTGGCGAGTACAAGAACACAAGAGATCTAACGCCGCCAACGATGGGCAGAGTGTTATCGAAGGTCGAGCTGGCCGACGCCGATCGCCCCTCACGAAGCTCACGCTCACGTGCGTCGGGTATTTTTTTTATTTTTTCTTGCTAGCTCTTCACGTGGCGCAAGCGCACTCGCAAGCCTGGACGACGCCGGGTCTCCTCACGAAGGAAAGGCACAAGTCCTCCCGGAAATGCTCGACGATGCTTTTACGAATCAGCCCAGCGCTCTGCTTCGGGCTTTGTGCCGCACTCCTTGGCTCTGTGGCGAAGCCTCCACTACGTGCGCCTTAGGAGCAGGCCTCCCTGTCCGTGACTCACGCTTGCAGCTGAAGGATCCAAACACGCCGCTACATGTCTGGGAAAGTCTGGATCGCTGTCGCCTCTCTCTCTGCGTGATTCAAACTTCGGCGGTGGCAGACCAGACATGCAGAGACTTGTCCGAAGGACGCCGAAGCCGTTGCGGAGACCCCCTCTGTCTCTTCTATCGGAGTCAGCGTGCGCCGCTACTACCGACCGCTCACGAACACTGGAAAGAGCGTTGTGTGTGTCTGTACCGTGCGTGTCGTGTGCACAATCTAGACGGAACGCTTGTTTGACCGTTCGCGCTATGCGTATAAATAAGACCCCCCTCTCCCCAAGCGCTGTAGTTCATTCCTGTTTGAGCAGTGAATCAATGCTGTTACTCTGCTCGAGTCCTGTACTGTAACCTCGCCCGCCGGGGCATTGGTCTTGTCGGGCTTTGGCTCATCTCTCGCCATGCAGTAAACAAGTCAAGCTTGCCTTCGGCTTCTGGTCTTCTTCCAGAAGACCAGAAGCCGAACATCGGCTGGCGGCGCGCTTCACCACGATACCACACGCCTGTCGGAGGCGACGCAGCTCGGCTCGGGTACGCGTTCCCTTATGCAACAAAGCTTAAAAAGCTCCGCTGTTAAAACGGGGGAAAATGGCTCCAATCCACGCTGTGAGGGTGCTTGGAAAGCAAAGCTGTAAACGACACCCACAACAATTGCCCAATTCACACACGTGGCTAAACAAAGAGAGAAACCAGAGATTCTGTCAGCCGTTTTCTGGCATTAGCGCCAAAAAGCGCCCTTCCCTTCCCTAGCCGCTGAATCAAAACCAGCGCTTGCGCCCCTGTCTCCACGTATGGGCGTAGCTTAGTCGCTAAGACAACGGGATGTTGCTCCGCTTCTCTTCGGGCCCAGTGCTCATAATGTAATGCGTGCTGTCGCATGCAGTTTTAAAAGAGAGGAAAAGAAGCACGGGGCTACCCCCCCCCTCCGCCACACAAGCAGAGATACTGAAGCAATTCCGCATCAAGCAATTCAGTTCAGACGCAAAGTGCGTCTGTATGCTGACGACTGTGTCATTTATCATCGTATAACTAGTTTGCATGATCCAAGCCATCTTCAAAACGATCTACATTCAATTCAGCGCTGGTGTAAAAAATGAAAAATGACGTTGAATGCAATGAAATGTCAGCACATTACTTTTTCGCGCACTCGTAAACCCATTTTGTCGAAATATGTTCTTGACAATGTGCCACTTAAAGGAGCCATGAAGAGAAAATGCAAGTTGGTTTTATTCGAAAGATTTCGTGTTTTATAGTGCCCCCAGCGCTTGTCCGGATACAAACGGTGCTTTATTCACTGAGAAATTAAACAATTTAGGTTAAAATTTTGATTTTGCCGCTCAATCGTGCGTTTTCGTGGTCCCAAGTGACCTCACTGAAACCGACCGCTCTGCAGCCTAGAATACCTTCATTCACGCATCCGCCGTACAGGGTAGAGACACGTATACGCTGGCGCTGCCATTTTCAGTTGCTCGCTCGCCGCCGAAGCAAGTCATTGTGTCAAAACCGCGCTAAAATTATCGCCGCAACGCGGTTTACTGAAAAAGTTTGAATCATATTGTCTGTTCCGCGTTGCTAGGTCTCGTGGGAAGCGAAAAGAATAACGCGTTGAGCCCGTTGGCCCAATTGCGGCGGCACGGGACCGTTCAACGGTTGTCTCCACCCTGTACAGCGGTGTTGGTTTGTTCCCGCGTATCTTTACGTTCCGTAACCTAGATGGCGCCACCATACCGTGGCAAGCGTTTGGTTTGTTTTTGCCCGCATTTAAACCTGGCTTGTTTTTGTTCTGGGAGAAAATATTCGTTCTCTGAAACAGTGCTCGCTCGACAAATGGGGTCACGTAAGACACCGTTGCTTGCGTCAATCGGCCAGTGTCGTCTGAGACAACCCCAAGCCCCGTAGTGCTGTGCAGCGAAACCAAGCATGCTGTGCGCAGTACGAACAGCAGAACGCATCAGTACTTGTATGTTTACATGTGCTTTCGTAACTTCCACTGTTTGTCCCATCATTCTTATTGCTTTGTTTATTTAAGCGCAAATTTAAGCGCAAATCGCTCGTTCGTCTAGTTTGTAAGTTCTACCTAATTTGCGTCTGCTTCTGCCAGCCTCCGCCAATCGCAGAGCTTAGCTGATGTGACGACATAGGTTCTGTTGCGGGAAATGAGCTGGTGGGTCGCATGACCATTCCCGTTTTTCCTAATTATGTAGCTTATTTGAGCGAAGTTTACGTTAAAAGTGGTGTCAGTATGATTCTAACGAGACAATCTTTTGAATGAACCAAACTTGTGTTTTCTCTTCATGGCTCCTTTAAGTACCTTGGCATTTACTTCTCATCCAACCTTTCCTGGAAAAGACAGGTTGAACATATTTGTTCTTCTGCCTCCGAACGCTTAACTTTCTTAGGCGTAATTTTGAGGGCTGCCCCTCCAAACTGAAAGAACTTCTTTATTTCACCCACATAAGGTCCATCATGGAGTATGCGTGCGCCGCTTGGGACCCGCAACTTGCGTACTTATGCGAAATGTTAGAACGTGTAAAAAACCGTGCCGTCCGTTTTGTCACGGGTGATTACAATTTTCGATCTAATGTTACATTACTTAAAAACCAGCTTAATTGGGAACCCCTAAAAGAACGCAGGCAGCATGTCAAACTTAATTTGCTTTATCGTATCTATTTAAAAAAAAACTGGCATTGATCCTGACATTTTTCTGTTTAACCCACATTTTGTATCTAGACGGCGTGACCATAGTTGGAAAATTCGTGAAATGCCTAATTGCCGTACAAATGTTTTCAAAGTTTCGTTCTTTCCTCACACCATTAGTTTGTGGAATAAGTTGCCAAGTGCTGTACTTGATTGTACCACTGACGCGCTTTTTAGTAAGGATCTGTTAGTCTTGTAGTTCTGTTTTTATTTTTGTATTTGTGACGATGTTCAGCGATGTGTTGTAGCCTGACTGCCACATGTATATGACCACATGTTCAATTTCCCCCCTGCTATAATGCTATCTTGGCGCTGCAGGAAATTAGAGAAATAAATAAATAAAAGTTCGCATTCACGCCGAGATCGAAGCAATAAGTTTAGCTTACATATTGCGAAAAAGTAGTGACAACTTTTAAAATCACTGTTTGTAAGAGCTAGTCGGCTTCTGTCGGCGTTTGTGATAAATGTAGAACACAACCGAATTTGTATTCACCAATTTACTGGGCGTACTCCCATTCGTGGCAAGCAGTGCGGAAAAGGTAGCGTTTTCCTAGTGGCCAGATGTCTGGATGTCGTCTCTACATTTTGTTTTCCCGCCCTGCAAACCAATCCTCGACGTATCTTGGCCGCAC